>NC_057394.1:29827087-30127087 GCF_019320065.1 Cervus canadensis
CAGTTTTCCAACGATACCTGAATAGGTGAGGCTTTCTCCCGGGATCACTTTCAATATTTTTGGGTGGCTGTGCTCTGGGATCCGCCCACGTTCCTCGTTCTGGCGCCACTTGCCGGGCCTGCCGGCTAGATGAACAGGTCAAGGACGCAATCACCAGTGCACCTGAGAAATAAAAGACTAAGAAAGATGGGGTTGAGAGGGACGGAGTCAGCTTGTGACTGATTCCGACGACTTTATTGAGGGGTAACATACATATATATACTAACAGGATTCACCAAATTTTAGATCAAAGACTTGTATACGTGCAGAACTGCAGATACTAGTTTTAGGAGTTTATCTTAACTCCAGCAGAGCATGGCACCAGCATCTTACAATCAGGTAAAGACTACCTAGACATAAGCCATTCACAGGAGCCCGATAATCTTATCAGAGTCAGGAAAATAGGCAAATGGTGGCTGCAGCGATTTCCTTGAGGGAGGTGAGAAAGGCCAATTTGCACTTTAACAAATCAGGGGTGGCGGGACAGAGAGGGACCTTTTGATCTCTCTCAGGGCCGAGAAGGGGCCTGAGCAGTCAGGCCGGCTCCCCGCATCTCCCCCTTTTCTTTTGACTAATGGCCATTATATCTCCCTTGAAGGAAATGGCCGCGTTTGCAAACGGGAAAACATCAGCAATCTTTTATTTATCATCTCAGATAAGCATTGACAAATGCAAGGGCCAAAACACAGCAATAACAATATGCATATAATGATGAAAATTATAGATTTCCACCAACCACTATGAAACCAGGCAGATATCTGACTCCAAATGCTGGAGTCAGAAAAATCCATAGCGGCTACTTGTTGTTTCATATCTTCTAAAGCATCAGAAACATTTGAGGAATAATCAGGAATATATACACAACACTCCATTTTTATTAAGGCACATGTTCCCCCTTGAGAGGCTGTTAGAATATCCAGAGCCATACGATTTTGTAGAATGGCTTTTCTCATCTGTTTTTGTTCTTCATTAAGAGCCTCTAAAGCTCTTATAGTACCTGTCAATGCCTGTTTTGTAAAACTGTTCAAAGCCTCTACCCTGAGCATAATATCAGTGGCTCCTAAAGAGGGCACAAAAATTGAGGCTAAATAATCATACCAATGAAAAACAGAGCATGACCACTGGGCTTTAACATAAGGTAAATTAACAGGTTGACTAATTTTTTGCTTATGAATTCTCCCAGGGGCAAACACAAACCCTAGGGTACATCTCCCCACCCATCCTACAGGGAGCCAGGGCCAAAGGTTGTATCCACAAATCCATCGAGTGTTATTTGGGGCTACCCATCTTATACCAGGGCTATTTTCCCAATCTGTCCCTGGCCAAATAACAGACTTGTTGACAATAAACGTTACATCCATTACAGTCTTACATTTGTGGGTAGGCAATAGTCCCATATGTTTCATGTGATATCCTGGAAATTCTCGGCCTCCAAATGTTGGTACATGAGTCTTTTGCTCCCAGCAAATGTCAGCAGGGGTCAGTAGCTGTCCTTTTTCAGGGGTCATCCAGAAATATTCGTCCCAAACTTGGTAGTAGTTACCCTCAAATCGATTAAAATCATTAGGAGAAGAAACAGATCTATTTTCGTAATATAAGTATGCATTAACACTCATGCATCTGCTGATTTGTCGGGAGAAGATTCCTCTGCTGTAAAGTCAGCCAACCTAATTGCTGATTCAGTGATCTCCTCCGTCTGGCGTACCAGCCTTTCCGGGAGCCAGCGCGGTGCTTCGGCGTCCTGTGGAAAAACACATACCTGACCCCTCCCCCAAATTAACACGGGATCTGGGCCATGCCAGTTATTATCCAGCGGGTCTTTCCACAAGACCATTGGCCTTTTGCTGGAAATCTGAGGGTCCCAAAATCTCTGCGCGGCTGAATGTCCTTCTTTATCTAAAATTAAAAAATTTAAAATATATAAAGCGTGATTAAGGTAATTTCTGGGTAGAAGGGGGTAGAGCTCCCCCCTCTGTATTTTTTGAAGCTGTAGTTTCAAAGTTTGATTAGCACGTTCCACGATGCCTTGACCCTGTGGATTATAAGGAATGCCTGTTTTTAGGGTGATAGAAAAAGAGGAACAAAAATTTTTGAAGGCAGAGGAGACATAGCCGGGGCCATTATCAGTTTTTAAAATCTTTGGCGTGCCTAAAACGGAAAAAGCATAAAGACAATGTGAGATAGAATGTTTTGCGGCTTCACCAGTCTGTAAGGATGCCACAATATATCCTGAAAAGGTGTCAATAGATACATGAACGTACTTTAAACGACCAAAGGAAGGGACATGAGTGATATCCATTTGCCAAAGATGATTCGGTAGAAGCCCGCGAGGATTAATGCCAAGATGTGGAACTGGAAGAAACTTAGGGCAAACAGGACAAGATTTAACAATTTGTCGTGCAGTTTCTCGAGGGATTTGAAACTGCAAACGAAGAGTATTACTATTCTGGTGATGTAGCGCATGTGATTGCTGTGCTGCTTCCACCTGTGAAAGAAAAACTCTAGTGTGAGAATCAGCCATCTGATTTCCCATAGATAGAGGTCCAGGAAGCCCAGTGTGGGCACGTAAATGTCCAAAGAAGCAGGGTAAGGTGCGCTGTTGCAGCAGAGACTGAATTGAACGTAACAAATGTTGAATGTTAGAATTCACAGTAGAAATAAAGGGAACAGTTTCTATATATTGCAAAGCATGAGCAATGTATTTGCTATCAGTAAACAAATTAAAAGACTGTGAGGAATATTGTGAGCATACTTTATGAACGGCTGAAAGTTCTACTTCTTGAGCCGATGTATAGTTCGTCTGCCAGGAGAAAGGGGTATCATTAACCACAAAGGCAGCAGTTTCATTGGAGGATCCATCAGTAAAGATCGTAAGAGCATCTTGAATAGGAACATTAGAAACATTCTTTGGAAAAATAAATGAATGCTGGCTGGCAAAATGCAAAAGTTTATCAGAAGGTAAATGATTAATAATTTGACCTGTAAAGGAGGAAAAGGCCAAAGCCCACGAGTCATTAAACTGAAAAAGCCATTCTTGCTGTTCTTTGGTATAGGGCACATAAATGTAAGCAGGATCGGCTCCCAACATTTCTCTGGAAAGACGCCTTCCTTTGGCAACGAGGAGGCTAATGAAATCAAAAAAAGGAGTAAGAACTTTTGAAGGCGATACAGGTAAATGGATCCACTGTAAGGGAGCATTTTGATATAACACTGCCGTCGGGGTATGTTTAGAGGGAAACACATATAGTCCCCACGGTTGAGAAAAATCACAGTAGGTAGCAAAATGCTGAGAGAGGGCCTTTTCAACCAATGCCAGAGCAGCTCGCCCCTCATCGTTTAGTATTCTAGGGGAGGAAGGGTCAGTTGTTGATTAAGGTTTCGAAATTGTCCTTCCTCCATTAGCATGTCAAAAGTAACCTGCAGCCCATTACGGCGGTTACGGTCTTCAATGATGTTACAGACCTCGCCGTATTTTGAGCACCACAAGAGATTAGGAGGCAAGTATTGAGATGAAAGACTTTCAATTATGGCTAGAGTAAACGGCGCAGTAGGCCCGCATTGAGTGCAAGCTTGTTTCAGTTGTTTAAAAGGCAGAGGCTCATGATACCTCTGATGATTAGCATCTTGAAAAACAGGAAAAATCATAGAATATCCCTCAAGATTTTCACCCTGTTCTCGGGCTGTTTTCACAGCCATTTGTAGTGGTGAAAGTACTGGCCTTTTTAGGCTAGATGGAACATATACTGGCGCTGTTGGAATCAAAGGCGCTTCTGCGAGAGGAGGGGGAGGGAGCGGGACCGGCGGCGGCAGCGGGTCAGGATCTAAACCGGCTATAACAGATGGCGTTTTAGAATGCAACGGCTTAGTTGTATTTATGGGCGATAAGTCTAGTTGTTCCATTCTCTGAGATATGGATGTTAGCATCTCTCTAAGTTCAGAAAAAGGGGAGCCTTGGTCTTTATTCTTTTGTTGAGTTACTATAAAGGCATCCCATCCTTCTTTGTCATGCTCAAAAGCCTGCTCTTTTAAATCGTCTTCCTCATCAGGAGAAAGTTCTGAATCTGAGTCTTGTTCTAGAGCAGTAGTCTCATTATCATTTTTTCTGGAACCTGAAACAATTGGGGAGTCATATATGTGCTCCGCTACCCGTTGGGGGGCACCTGAACACTTGGGTGTTATAAATTTCAAGGCTGTTTCAAATTTCCTACTCTCGTGTTCTGGGTTTAAACAATCTCTTATTAGAGTCCATAGAGAATAAGCATCAAGAGGAACTTTGTCTGGTCCACAGAGGGTATAAACTGTTTGAATTTGTTCTCCCACCTTTATCCAAGTTTCAAGGCTAATAGTTCCTTGCTCTGGGAACCAAGGACAAGTTTCCTCCACAAAGACAAGAAATCTTTCTAGTTTCTGTTTAGAGACAGAAATTCCTCTAGCTTTTAGCATAGTTTTTAACATAGAAACAAAGAACTGTCTACTTTTACTTTGCCCCATAATTTTTACTCTCAACTATACCCTCTCCACCCACAGTTTTCCAATGATACCTGAATAGGTGAGGCTTTCTCCCGGGATCACTTTCAATATTTTTGGGTGGCTGTGCTCTGGGATCCGCCCACGTTCCTCGTTCTGGCGCCACTTGCCGGGCCTGCCGGCTAGATGAACAGGTCAAGGACGCAATCACCAGTGCACCTGAGAAATAAAAGACTAAGAAAGATGGGGTTGAGAGGGACGGAGTCAGCTTGTGACTGATTCCGACGACTTTATTGAGGCGTAACATACATATATATACTAACAGGATTCACCAAATTTTAGATCAAAGACTTGTATACGTGCAGAACTGCAGATACTAGTTTTAGGAGTTTATCTTAACTCCAGCAGAGCATGGTACCAGCATCTTACAATCAGGTAAAGACTACCTAGACATAAGCCATTCACAGGAGCCCGATAATCTTATCAGAGTCAGGAAAATAGGCAAATGGTGGCTGCAGCGATTTCCTTGAGGGAGGTGAGAAAGGCCAATTTGCACTTTAACAAATCAGGGGTGGCGGGACAGAGAGGGACCTTTTGATCTCTCTCAGGGCCGAGAAGGGGCCTGAGCAGTCAGGCCGGCTCCCCGCAAGAAGCCATACAAAACAGAACAGCAAAACCAAACATCTGCTTTTCTTAGACTATTTCTAAATACATTATAAATGCAACAGAATATATACAATTATATTTCTTCAGTATAGTCATAGATTCAAATTTCTTCAGGCTTTTTAATAGTTTGCTACTTGTATATTTTATCCCTTTATTATTGGTATGTTTCCACACTTCAACATTGTCAATATTCCACAATAAAAATTTTCATGCATGTAGCTTTATTAAGCTGAATAATTTCCTTAAAGCAAATTCTCAGTAGTGCATCAAAGTTTGTGGGAATCTTTATTATTTTGATAGATATTAAAATCCTATCCATTCTATTTAACAATGTATAAATATTGTAAAAAATAAAATATTACAAAGAGTTTACCACAGAAAAACAATATTGACATATTAAGTTTTATTTTCAAGACAAAATAATTTTTAAATACTGTGTTTTAAAACATGTCCATTTCCTCTATTTAAGTAAATAATATATATGGCAAACTTTTAATTTGCTATTTTTTAGTTTATATAATCAGTGAATTACTTGCCAATAAAAAGGATTTTTTATTGATTCAATCCTCATTTGTCCTTTCAATATTAAGTCATTACTCTAATTTTTAGTTAAGATTTAAATAAAAATTATATAAACATCAATTTCTTATTTCATCTATTTTACACTATGCTTCACAGACTTTTACTTCATAGAATAAATGTATCAACCACACATCCCCATCACCATCTTTTTTTCCTTCTTTATTGTCTCTCTTTAATAAAGTCAAATTTAACTATAATTTTATGTTGTCCTGCTAGCAATATTTTAACTTTAGCTTAGGAACTTAATTATAACATCAGTTATATCCAAGCTTTGTCCACAGGTTTATTTCAATCATTGAAAAGTAATTAGCAGATATTCACTAAAATGTGTCTATGTATATTTTCACTGTAAAATCACATAGTAATAGGATTACACTTTCTCTGTAGATTAATATGATTTATTTTTTTTGCATATGCTCTCTTACTGAAAAGCAGGATGTAGTACACACACACACACACACACACACACACATATAGTGAATGCATATAATATATACATATTATATGGGTACAAAAGTAATTGTAGTTTCAGACCTTAAATTTTAGATCATTATAACTAGACTCAAACACATTTTTATTAATCAAAATAGAAACCATTACAATCAGCACATTTTTGCCAAAAAGAAATGTTTGTTTATTCCTGTATCATGAAAATCCTTGCTTCAGGATTCAACAAAACTCTTGGAAAATATTTTCTGCCTCCTGCTGGTTGTGAAAGTGTTTTCCCTGCAAAAAGTCGTCGAGATGCTTGAAGAAATGGTAGTCAGTTGGCAAGAGGTCAGGTGAATGTGGCAGGTGAGACAGAACTTCGTAGCCCAATTTGTTCAACTTTTGAAGCGTTAGTTGTGCAACATGCAGTAGAGTGTTGTCATGGAGAAGAATTGGGCCTTTTCTGTAGACCAATGCCAACTGCAGGCATTGCAGCTTTCACTGCATCTCATCAATTTGCTGAGCTTACTTTTCAGATGTAATGTTTTCACTGGGATCCAGAAGCTGTAGTGGGTCAGACCAGCTCAGACCATCCAACAGTGACCGTGACCTTTTCTTGGTGCAAGTTTGGCTTTGGGAAGGGCTTTGGAGCTTCTTGGTCCAACCATTGAGCTGATCACTGGCAGTTGTTGTATAAAATCCACTTTTTGTTGCATGTCAAAATCCGATGGACAGATTGTTCATTATTGTTGTGGAGAAAAAGAGAAGATGACACTTCAAAATGAAGATAATTTTGATTTGTGGTCACTGATGAGGCATGCACATATCAAACATTTTCCACCTTTCTACTTTTCTTCACATGCTGAACAACCGTAGAATGGTCGACACTGAGTTATTTGGCAACATCTTCTGTAGTTGCAAGAGGATCAGTTTTGATGATTGTCTCAGTTGTCATTGTCAACTTCTGATGGCTGGCCACTGTGCTCTTCATCTTCAAAGCTCTTGTCTCCTCTGCAAAACTTCTTGAACCACCACTGCATTATACATTCCTTAGCAGTTCCTGAGCCAAATGTGTTGTTTATATTGTTGATGTCCTGTTTAGCGCAGTAAGCACTAGCCATGCACAGATGTTGAACATGTGAAATGTAGCTAAACCAAATAGCAAAAATATCAGAATATTAATTTCAATAAAACATTCTGTTTGAACCTTATATTTTCAAAATATTATTTGAGCATATGAAATGATTAATGATGCTTTGCTTTTTTTATATGCTACATATTGAAAATCCAGGGTGCATTTAGCATAAAAAAATATAAAATATCTCATTAATCATTTTATATTGATTCCATTGTTTCTTTTTACTGTTTTTTTTTAATGTGGATCCTGAAAATTTATAAATTATCTATGTGATTTTCATTATATTTCTATTGAACAGCACTAACTCTGAGCACTTAACCTTTCTAAGGGGTATTTCCTTCTTATAATGATATCTTCTTATTTGTAAAGTGTGGTTCATTATCACTTTAATACAATTAGAGTTGTATTACTTAATTAGATTAGCTTATTATTACCTAATATAGGCCAAGACTGTTATCTTTGCACCACAGAATGGAATAAAGTAAGTCTTTGCTCTGCTGTAAATATAACAGAAATGGAGACACATAGTTGTGGTTTTATCTGTTGAAGCCACTACCTAGTACAAAGTCTTCACCTGTTCATTGATTTTGTTTCTCAACTTCCATCTGTTGTGTTGTTTTTTATGTGCTCAGCTGTCTGACTCTTTGTGACCCAGTGGACCACAGCCCCCAGGCTCCTCTATCCATAGAATTTCAGGCAAGAATACTGGAGTGGGTTGCCATTTCCTCCTCCAGGGGATCTTCCAGACCTAGAGATTGAACCCGTGTCTCAAGGTGGTTTCTGCATTGGCAGGCAGATTCTTTACTGTTGAGTCACATGGGAAGCTATGTATTTATAAATTGAGATATATTTCCAAGATCATTATTGTATAATGCCTGACTGAAAAGTAAACATTAATTAATTATGTATGTGGATCGCTGGTTGCTTTGACACATAAGTAGTTTTAAACAAATCACAGATTCAAGAAACTTATGTTAATACAAAGAGATGCTAAACCTGAACTTTTGGTATTTCAAATGATGAATTTCCAGGGGAAATCTGAGCACCACAGATTACTGAATATTTTACATATTCAACTCAATTCTTAAAATTCTGAATCAAAACTTTGGAACTTTAAGATATTTATCAAATTTCTGATAATATTCAATGGGGGAGTATTTTGCAGCTTGCTGAGATAAAAAAATAATAATAACAAGAAAAGCTCTTAGATTTTACTTGGTAAAACTCCAAATTATTAATGCACTTGATTGAAACAACAGACACTATTAGGGAAGTAAATAGGAAGGCTTTTAATTTCTATATACTAAGTCACGGACTTCCCTTTAAGATTTTATTAAACTGTATTTTTTTTTAATTTATGTTTTCAAAGGATAACTTACCCAAAATCAAGGAACAGTGGTCATTCTGATATGTAATCTAGTGATTTTCTTCTATACTTAAATGTGTTCAACATTTTCATTAACTTCACGCAAACTTACCTTTAAACAAAGTAAGCTATTTAGGTATATCACTTTTCCAACCTTAATTGCATCTCACATACTAAATTCATCCTTCAAATAGCTTCTTCAAGGGCAGGGTTAGTGAAGTATGGCACTCAGGCCAATATGGTTATTTTTTGTAAATAATCTTTTTTTTTTTTTTTTTTTAAGAACACTGTCAACATCCTTTGCCCTTTTTCTACCTTTCTTTTCTTTTTCCTTATTTTTTTTTAAATTAAACATATTGTCTATGACTGTTTTAACCCTACAACAGTAGACTTTAGTAGTTCTGACAGATAATTTCTAACCTGTAAAGCCTGAAACATTTCCTTTTTGACCATTATCACAAAAAGCTTAAAGACTTCTATCCTAAAGGGAGATTTTGCTTGTCCAGATGAGGCTCCTATTTATTCTTCCTTAATCTTACCGTTGCTACCCGTACATATCTGTATCAAAGCAGGCATCTTCCTGTCTCCAAATTATCTTCTATATTTATTTGTGTTCCTTAGCAGAAAACCTAATATATAACACCTGTAAGATAAACAGGTGCTTAATGAATGTGTTTGATATATAAGATAGGGAGAATCATTATAAAGGTGTATGTGAACATATTATTTTCCCTGTTGAAGGAGTTCATTGCTCAAGTCTTAATTGGGTTCATTTATTCTATAACTCTATGCTATTTTGGAGAAGGGCATGGCAACCAACTCCAGTATTCTTGCCTGGAGAATCACATGGACAGAGAAGCCTGGCAGGCTACCGTCCATGAGGTCACACAGAGTCGGACATGACTGAGCGACTTAGTACACCGGCTATACTATTTAATCTATCTTATTATGTTGAATAGAAAAAAAAAACATGAAAAACTTAGGTTTGTAGAATAACTTAATAATTGTTTGGACTGTATATTGCTCAGTTATATGGACCAAGCACTCAACCACTAAGACTTTTCTCTGCTCAACTGAAGTTTCTCGAATAGGTCAACTTTTCTGCCTTCTGTCATTGTATTGACCTTCAGTATACGTGATCTACTCTGATAATTTCCTCCTGAATGACTTTCTAAAGCTGATATTAATGACAGCTGTTATATATTAGTTAATTAATTCTACAATTGTGTTTTGAGTAAATACAAGGTACCGGGTACAGTGGTAATGTTTCACATGTGTGACCTCATTTAAATCCATAAATCAGTATGAATTGAACCTGAACCTGGGAGAAGTTGCACAGATTAGAATTTACAGAGGCTCTATTTAAATCGAAATTGTCTGACTCCCCATCTTCTGCACTTAAACACAACTCATATTATTTCTGAATCACAGCTATTTCAGAGTATCTGGCAAGACTACCAGGAAATTTTAACAAACAGAGCTATTAAGATAATTGTCTAAATGGGTTGAATCAATCAATCAGCTCTTAGTTATTTAAAGGTTGCTTATTTGGCTCTTTATTCTCTCCCTTTTCCTCTGGCTTCCTGCCTATGGCCATTTCATTGCTCTTTAGCACTTTCATTAGAGAGTTGGCATGAAAAGAAAAAAGAAAAAAAAAAAGATGAAAACTAAATGAGGCTATTTGAATTTCCCAATGGGGTTAGCAGTTTTTAAATATTCCTTCAGGGGAGTATGCAGCAGTGTAGGTGATCTCTCTTCCTCATCCAGAAGGTCGTTTACCATATTTAAGCTTATCCTTTTTGTTGCTCAGAAATTAGGAATGTGTAAATCCAAATGATTTTATTTGAAAATGCTGCAAAATTTGCCTTTTCAAAATGTTTGCAAGTTTCAATAATACAGCAGTTTGATTGAGTATTTAATTAGTTTTGATTGGTGCATTTTATTTTCACTATGTTTTTATTTCATTTTTTTCATTAAATCATTTTATTAAGAAGTCTTTCACCTATGAAATCTGCCAGTTCACATTGAGTCATTTCATATGGTTTTTAGTAGCTATCCTGAGTGGGGCAGCTATTAATATAAATCAATTTTAAAGCACACTTATCCTATAATAAGATCTCATATGCCCATTTACCGTAAATATCCAATCTTATCCCAGCCCTAGGCGCCTGCTAATCTGTTTTCTTTCTCTATAAATTTGCCTCTCCTGACTGTGTAATATAAATGGAATCATGTAATACATTATTTCCTGTGTCCACATTTAACATAAGGTAGACTGACATCCATCCAAGATATAGCAAGTTTCAGTGGCTTGTTCCTTTTCAACGCTAAATAGTATACCATCTTGTCAGTATACAACATTGGGTATATCTGTTTACCAGTTGACAGATATTTGGATTGTTTAATTTGATCTATTGTGAATAATGATGCCTGAATAGCCACGTTTCTTTGCATAAGCATATGTTTCACTTTCCTAGGTTACCTAACTATAAGTGAAATTTTGAGTCATGTATTAGTTTTATTTATATCTTTTTGAGAAACTACCAAATTGTTTTCTAAAGTGGCCTGTAATTTACATTTATACACTAACATAGTTTGTTTATCTGCTTGGTTTAAAATAATGATGTTAATATTATCTTTCAGTATACATTTTTCTATAGCAATTCCTAAGAAAATTATGTATAAAATAGTGCTAATTATTTGAAAAAGTAACAAATCTAATTTTGTAGAATAAGGCATACATTTACAAATAATGTGTTATATTTCTATACAAAATTTGATCTGAGAATCTCATGGTACCTGATAAAATTTTAACAATTAACTGTATTTGGAAGGAATATAAAACTCAAGGAGAAAGTTTGCATATTCATTCAACCTACAGCTGAAATAACTTTAAGGGAGTCTCTGTATTATATGTGTAGTGATTTTAAAAGACAGCAGGCCCAAAAGAAGTCATTTGTGCTAAGCCCTCCTGACTAAACTGAGATTTAATAACCTAATCTAATGGCAACTCCAGCCTCTCTCATAATGCAAGCTTAACCAGTCAGTTTGGAATGATTTGGTCAGCACTAGTGAGGTAATCCCCTCTGATAGACTCCTGCCTTCCCCCCAAAAAAGGTGACTTTGCCTGAAACTATCCACTCTTTTGCTCCTCAGAGTTCCTCAGAACTCTTCACTTTCTGCTAGATGAAATACTGCCTAATTTGTGAATGGCTGACTAGAGTCAATAAGATATTTAAATTGTATTCTGTTCAATTCTATTATTTAGCAGTGCCATTAGGAACAGTAATAAATAGTATTGTAAGTGGAGTATTTTACTACCGAAGGACAGAAATCTAAAAACGCTTTTGGTCTGCCAGTGACAAAGTCAGATTTATAAGACAACATTTTTACATTAAAAAATATAAACTTTGCTGAGGGAAATCTTATTTAAAGACAATGGAGAGAAACCCAAAACATCCAGGAACTGGGGGATGTATAGCATTTGAAAGATGACTCATGTTAATTTGAGGGCTCACTATTGTGTGCGGGGGGACAGCTATATCCTTTTTTATAATAGATACACTATAAATATAAAGACAGGTTGAAAGCTAAAGAGTAGAAATTGGCCTAACATGCTGACAATAAACACAAGAACCTCAATGTGGTAATACCAAAAAGAGACAATGTAGTTCCTAGGATATAGAGTATTAACATAAAAAATGTAACTATTTATGTGTGCTAAGTAGGTTTAGTCATGTCTGAGACCCCATGGACTATAGCTGACCAGGTTCCTCTATCCATGGGATTCTCCAGGCAAGAATGGGTAGCTATTCCCTTCTCCAGGGGATCTTCCTCACCCAGGGATCGAACCTGAGTCTCTTGACATCTCTTGCATTGGCAGGCGGCTTCTTTAACACCACCTTCATCATGAGAACATAATAAACATAAACATTATATACAGATTGAAAAGTCCACAGTCATAGTTAGGGAAATGAATATCCATCTCACAGTGAATGATAAGCTGCTGTAAATTAAAAAAAAAAATTTGTATAGATGTTGATAATTGAATAATTCCATCAACCAACTTGAACTCATTGATGTTTCTAGAATATGTTATCAAACATCTGTGGAATACATGTTATTTTCATGTGCACCTAGCTGGGCCATTAACCAAATCTCAAAAACTAAAACTAAAAATAAAAATTAATGTTAAATTGTTTGATTAAATTGATGTTAAAAATAATTTAACCCAAAGTACTCCTAAATAATGAAAAGTTATACAATAATCTTTAAATAGTCATGCATTTAAACAAAAATTAAAAGGGAAATTAGAAAATATGTCAAACATCATAATAATAAAACACCAGAAAAAAATTCCCTGCAGCTATGAACTGAACTGGACTGTTCCAAGTCATCTTTGCATCTCACTTCTGTGCTCCCTAATTAATCTTCCAATAAATATTCAGGGTTGATTTCCTTTAGGATTGACTGATTTGATCTCCTTGCTGTCCAAGGGATGCTCCAAAGTCTCCAGACTCTCAAAACTCTCCAGCACCACATTTCAAAAGAATCAGTTCTTCCGCGCTCAGGCTTCAAGTTCCAACTCTCACATCCATATATAACTACCGGAGAAACCATAGATTTAAATAGATGGACCTTTATCAGCAAAGTGATGTCTTTGTTTTTTAACATGCTTTCTATCATATGATCCAGCAACTTCACTATTTAGTATTTACTAACAGGAGTCAAAAACTTAGGTCCACACATGTACCAGCACACAGATGTCTACAGCAGATTATTTATAACTGCCAAAACTTTGAAACAACCAACATAGGCTTTAGTAGATGAATGGATAAATAAACTATAGTCTATTAAGACAATGGAATATTATTTAGTGCTAAAAAGAAATGAGCTAGTAAAGCCATGAAGACTTGAGAAACCCTAAATGACTGTTAGAAAGTGAAAGAAGCCAGTCTGAAAGGCTATGTTATATATAATTTCAACTACATGACATTTTGGAGGAGGTATGACAACAATAAAAGGTCATTGGTTTCCAGAGGTGTGGGTAGAGAGATGAATAGGTAGAAGACAGAGGGAGGATTTTAAAGGCAGTGAAAATACTCTGTATGATATTATAACAATGGGTATCATTATACTTTTGTCCAAACCTTCAAAATGTACAGCATCAAGAGTGAATCCTAAGGTAAACTATAGACCTTAGGTGATTGTGATGTGTCAATGAAGATTCATCATTGGGGGGAAAAAAAAAATAATGTACCGTTCTACTGAGTGATGTTGATAATACGAGAGGCTATTCATGTGTGAGGACAGGTGTATGTGGGGAGCCTCTCTACATCCTTTAATTTCAGTGTGAATCTAAAACTGCTGTTAAGTAAAATGTTTATAGAAGAAATATGAAGTGGTGCTTTACACACTTTGGAAAGTAAAGGCTGCCTTTTGGTTTCCTTTTGTGGAAATGTGGTCTAAACACTTTTAAGAAGATAATTTTCTTTTTTTTAACCTGTGAAATATTTATAGTCATATCCCTGCAATTGACTTGTGAGCTCACGTATCAGCTTTCTAATTCATAATCCTCCCCTGCCTTTACATCCTCCACTTGCTTGGTAAGGCATGGCATGTTTCTATCAGCTGCTTCTCTATTAATATCTACTGTTTATAAAGTGGACATTCTAGAAACATTAATGCATCTGTATATAATATGCATAAACCAAGCTTAATTGAAATATTATTCTTTCTGAACATATGATGCCTATTCTCCCTGCCACCCCCTCAAAAAAAAGTTTTATGATAAAATGCACTTCACTTAGAAACACAACTGACTCTTTCAATAATGTCTGCACGATACTGGTTTCCACAGGCCAATTATTTAGTTTTTGGCTATAGTTTCAAAAGATATGGCTGTTTCAGCTGGTGATAATCACATAAATATGTCACTTTTTTCAGATACTTATCACTATCAAGATAATTCATCCAGACTATAACAGTTCATACTTCTCATTTTTCTAATGCTTTTATATATGCTAACTTGCATGTCTTACAGGGAACCATATAACTTCGAGCTGCTCTTACAGCTCATAAAAGCTAATTAATAATTCCACATTGGCGGAAGAACATTCTTACTCACATCCACTTATCCTCCATCAGATTTGCCACAGAATTAAATGAAGAACATGCAGACATTGCATCTTGTCCAAAAATCTGGAAAATATTTAAATTTATTTTCAAAGAGAAATGTCTGTCTTGAGATTACAGGATTGGGCAATTATTCCCCTGTCCAAAAGTAAATGTGCACAAGTAGATCAGATTGATGTATTGTATTAATTGAGTTTTCACAGAGTTCCGGAGACATATAATACATCCTCAGTGTTATTCACATTTTGTAATATAACTTTTTATTATGAAAAAAGTCATAAATAACTGTCACTTTTTTGCACAACATAGTCATATTATTTATCTTGTAGTTAGTGTAATATAGCAATCTTACTCTTCTCGTACACATACAATCTCTCAAGAATTATACTACGTCTATTTCCTAGCTGAGTGTTATATGTAACTGCACATTTCAACTCTATAGATCTTAAAGGGAAAATTTCATTGTTCAGATGGATTGATTGGGATATAACATATATCCAACCAATATTTACTATGCAGTATCATGGAAAACTCTGGGTATCAGAAATACTTAAGTTCAAATTCCTGTTTTTTTGTTTATAATATACATAGACTTGATCCAGTTAAAATAACTTATAACCTCAGTTCCTTGTCAAAAATGAAGATAATGATTTTAAAAAGTTTGTGGAAATCATGTGAGATATAATATGTGAATTATTAATAGCACAGCATTAGCAAAATGTTGCTCGTGGTAACTATTATTGTTGTGGACTAGACACTTGGCAGGTATTGGGTATACATAGTCATCTTCAGTGCCACCAAGGAATCCACAGATGGAGGTGGGAGGACATGTGTACAAATAATTACAATATACTCTGCTTCATTTCTCCAAAATGAGATTGCACTAGTGAGTTGACTGCGTTAACCAACTTATCGTTGATGTCTCATAGATTTTCAGTACATTTGGAATTGAATTTCTTTGGGCTTCCCAGGTGGCACTAGTGATAAAGAACTCACCTGCCAATGCAGGTAGACATAAGAGACTTGGATTCAGTCCCTGGATTGGAAAGATCCCCTGGAGGAGAGCATAGCAACCCACTCTAGCATTATTTTCTGGAGAATCTCATGGACAGAGGAGCCTGGTGGGCTACAGTCTTTAGGGTCACAAAGAGTCAGACATGATGGTAGCGACTTAGCATGCATGTATACATGAGGAAGGGAAAATGATCATTTTGTATGGATTTTGCCAGCAATTTGACATAGCATTATCCATTAAGAAGACCTATCTTTTTTGCCATGGCATTGTGGTGTCATTTTTGTTATGAGTAGGTTGACAAAAACATACTTGCTTCTCTTACCGAATTCTGTTCTATTGTATTTGTTAACATACACAGCCTTCTGTCAAACATCATCTTTATTATAATTCTTTAAAACAGATATTAATTTGTGGTTGTATAAACCTGACAGTTTTTTTTTTCTTCTTCAAAATTGACTTGGAAATTCTTTGTATTTTGCATTCTGATATGCATTTGGCAAGCACCTTGGCAATATCCACAAAAATCATATGAGAATTTTATTGGGATTGCATTGAGAGCATAGATCACTTTGGGGAAAGCTGACATATTTTCAGTATTGGATGTTATAATAAATAAATACTGTGCATAGCTTCGTTTGTTCTGGTCCTTGTTGAATACTTTTCAAGATATCCTGTCATTTTAAATACTAAAGTATGAGATGATCATTGTTCTGTATCAGACATCAACTTGATTCCCCTTCAGTAGAGGACTCTGGCCCAAGATGTTGAGAGGGCTGTTAGCCTTTTTCAGAATTTCCTTACCAGCAGATTGCTTGCTTGTTCCGTGTTGCATCTCTTACTAGCGTGGCCCATATTCAATGTGTATTCTTTGTAAAAACCCGACCCTCTTAGGTACTTATGTCTATTCTGTATGACCCTTCCAGCTCCACTATCCCTTATGGGAATAGCCATGGGCAACACGTGGCCTTCATTGAAACCCTCCTTCTTATCTTTTTCTTCCCCAAGTGTTAATTTAAAGGACAATCCACAACAGACATCATGCATGTTGGAATATCTATCTTAGAAGAATCTTTGTGGAGAACCTAATCTGCAGCGTTAGTACACAGAATAATTAAGACACCTAATGGTAAAATGGGACACTGCATCTGGGTCAGTCAAAAATATGATTACTGGATGGTAAGTGGAACACAGGTAAACTCTGACAAAAGGTGTCGTCCATTTGCTAAAACAATCACTGGTGATTTGCAGTTCTTTCAGGGTCAACAGGAATGATTTAAGGGGTGTGATATATCAGTTCTTAGAGAAAATGCAGAAATTATAATAATAACAACAGTAAATTTAAGTGGTTATTGCTAAGATCCACTGACACTATAGATAAGGGTAACAAATGGCTGAAGGGTATTAATTTCCAAGAGAAAGCTAAGTGTGAACATCAGACAGCTTTCTGGGTAGCATTCAACGTGGTCTTTAACTAGTACAGCTGAAATACAGAAAAAGCTGAGCAACAGGAACAACACTTAATAGAGTGCCTGTGCTCCAAATAAATTTTTATCCCCAGTAAAACAAGGTCAGCTCTGATAAGATCAGCACCATGATTGGGGATGCATTAACCCAAATTCCCAGGTTTTTCTGAAATCTCTGAGTATATTAGAAGTGACCCAAACCTTTCTACTAAGAACATGTATCCCTACCTTCCTTATCACATTGTGGAAGCCTCTCTGAAAGATAACACGTGCATTTTGGAAATGACCCTTTGTCTTTTTTTCTTGGCAACTAGGTCTATAAATAAGATTAAGCTTCAAAATAATTATAATTAGCCTAGAGAGGAAATACTGGACCTCATAAAGAACTATAGGAAATTAAGTCACAAAGAATTGGCAGTTCCTGGGTAGGTTTGGATCTGAGGATGCTTTATAAAGTGGGACAGAACGTAAGTGTGGAGAAGAGAGAATTTATCATTTTGGAGGTGATTAACTAGATACAAGATTTAGTATCCTGGTTAAAGTCCAGGAAAATAAAGCAAATTCATGACTGTGATGATTACTGGAGATAATGACAAATTTGTGTCTCATGCAAAGAATAGGTAGAATAACAAAAACGCCTTTTCTGATGGTACACCATGATGAAGGCACAGATGTCGCTGAAGTATTCAGTACTGATTTTTCTCTCTGGGTCAAGCCTTACCTTTGGAGTGGCAAAGGCAGGAACACTGGAAACAAGAGGCATAAAGGACCACACATAATAATAATAATGGTGGCTGTGATTAACTGTTAGAAGATCAGTTCAGATTAGTCATTCAGTTGTGTCCAACTCTTTGTAATCCCATGGACTGCAGCACGCCAGACTTCCCTGTCCATCACCAACTCCAGGAGCTTGCTGAGATGCATGTCCATCAAGTTGGCGATGCCATCCAACCAACCCATTCTCTGTCGTCCCCTTCTCCTCCTGCTTTCAATATTTCCCAGCATCAGGGTCTTTTCCAAGGAGTCAGTTCTTTGCATCAGGTGGCCAAAGTATTGGAGCTTCAGCTTCAGCATCAGTCTTTCCAGTGAATATTCAGGATTGATTTCCTTTAGAATTGAGTGGTTTGATCTCTTTGCAGTCCAAGAGACTTTCAGGAGCTTTCTCCAACACCACAGTTCAAAAGCATCAATTCTTTGGCAATCAGCTTTCTTTATGGTTCAACTCTCACATCCGTACATGACTACTGGAAAAATCATAGCTTTGACTAGACAGTTGTCAGCAAAGTAATATCTCTACTTTTTAATATGCTGTCTAGGTTTGTCATAGCTTTTTCTTCCAAGGAGCAAGCATCTTTTAATTTCATAGCTGAGATCACCATCTGCAGTGATTTTAGACCCCAAGAAAATAAAGTCTGTCACTGTTTCCACTGTTTCCCTATCTATTTGCCTTGAAGTGATGCGACAGGGCGCCATGATCTTAGTTTTGTGAATGTGGACTCTTAAGCCAGCTTTTTCACTCTCCTATTTCATGTTCATCAGGATGGACAGAATTATCTAAAGCTCATAAAAAAGAAACAGCAGGAGAGGTATAACCCACAAAGAGTTATGGAAGCAATAGAACATAATATTTGTGGAGTCAAATAGAAATGAGCAAGAGTATTCCTTATCAAATAAAAACAATCAAAGATTTTCAGGATGTTGAGGGTAGTCACCAGGCTTTGAGATCCAAGCTGATTTATAAACTCAGACACAATAAATGAGTGAGAGAAGAAGCTAAGTCAAATGTATATGGAAGTTATCCACCCAGTCTTTTCCCAAAGGGACCAACATTTACTCAGTAATTATGCATTGGGGAAAGAAGAAAAATCCGGTGTCCCAGTAGAAATTGATTCCTGAAAATCAAAGTCATCATAGAACATGAGTCTTTGCGGTCGCTTTAATTTTAAAACCATTTCATTATACAATTAGAAGATCTAGTTTCTCTGTAAGATATGGAGCTAGAGAAAAACTGTATTATAATTGAAATTTGGTCAGTAATTGGGCTTTCTGTGTAACATTTTTACATGTTCATATGGTTACTCAGTTTCCTAGGAAAAATTATATTTTCTGTTTGACTAATATAGTTAAAAAGAAACTGTCCACCAATTATTTTATTATTGTAATCATCTTAAGAAGGATATCGGGTATTGTGACATATCTTACCCTAGGGCCTAGACTGTAACTTAAGGAAAATAAATTTGTGCAATTATTTTTTCCCTATTACATGTAATAAACTAGGATATATTTCCTTTTTGAAAGCTTGTAATTAAGAAGGATAAATTCAGTAAACTCATTAGGGAGTTCAAAAAAGCTATTTTCCAGTGTTCTTAATGACTCTAGCCAGCCAATTAATGTGTCCAAAACATTGCCTTATCCCTATTTAAAGAGCAGTGTTTTACATTTTAAGTAAATATCTTATATTTAATTTTATAAATATTTATTTATATATATTTTAAAATAAATTTATCATATATCAACATTCCTTTTTAAGCTTAGAAAATCTCAAGCTTGCCACAATCTTTTGGATTTCCGAGTAGGATCATACATCATATATATGTTTTTGACCTGATTTTAGTTTTAGCAATCAATGGCCCTGTTATCAGTATAAAGAAAAGGGAAGATTACAATTCATCCTTAGGATAAACTTAATGTCCCAGGAAAAGCGGAAGTGTGAGTCTTAAGATAAACTTAGTTGTCAAACATTAGCCGCAAATTTCAGATCAATCTAAATTTAACACTAGAAGTTAATTAACAAATTAAATAGAAGACATAATCTGTGTATATATATATAAATTATATCACCATGTTACCTTTAAAACATAATTTCTCTAAAATAATATAAGTATATTCCAGAATGAATACGAGATACCTTTAATAAATCTGAGGTGGTTGGACTGCTGGGTCTGATTTCATGCTGCTATAGCCATGAATATAGGTACTCACTCACCCACTGAAATTTAAAGGGCAAGTTATAGCTTTAGGGTTAACAGTAAAGTTATTAACTATCTTTCATATCCGCATTACTTTCCACTTTTTAAAAAAAGTTTTAAGCAGGTTGCTGTAATTGTTCTAAACCAAAAATCTTTCAAAGACAATCCAGAGAAACTAACACAAGATTATAAATCAACTCTACTAAAAAATAAAAAAATACAACTTTAATGGGATTTCATTAGGCATATTAGAAAAAAGCTAAAATGAAGTTTTTTTAAAAAAAGACAAGAGAGATGAAGATTCTTAGGAGGTAAGGCAACATGATTATACCTTTCATGCCATACTACTTATACTGACATGACCAAATACAAGCGGGAGAACATGTTGCCTGAACTATCTCCAAATCTCTGAAAACATTGATTCAAGATTTTTAAATTAATTAAAATTATTTCCATTTAACCTCATCCCTTGACTAAAGAGGGTTTCCCTGGTGGCTCATATGGTAAAGAATCCATCTGCAATACAGGAGACCTGGGTTCTATCCCTGGGTTGGGAAGACCCCCTGGAGATGGGAACATCTACCCACTCCTGATATTCTCCTGGTGTTGTTGCCTGAGAAATCCCATGGACAGAAGAGCCTGGAGGACCACAGTCTACGGGGTCACAAAGAGACTGACACAACTGAGCTAAGCACAGCACAGATTGTCTGAAGAACAAGACATCTCATCAGAGTGATCCCCAAATTTAGATGGGAATCTCCATTTTCATTGTCATTTACTTTTGTTCATCCCATTTTCTGATTGTGTATAGGTCATGATAGCAGAGATAGTCATGCTATTCAGGGAAGCAAGAACAGTGCATGTACAGTTCAGTCACTGGTGGGACATTGGGCGAATTCCAACCGCCTTCTGTTATCTTTTCATTCTGTAACCACAAAAAACATAACTTGGCACAGCTGATGGCAGTTCTTTTGTGTATGTGTGTGTGCTTCTATGTTTTTTGACAGCAACTTTTTCTAAAAGTGTTATATTAAAACAATTTATATTTATGAAATAACCATGGAAAAGTTTCTTACAAGCTGTAGAATAGATTTTCCTATAGAATATGTAGTGATCAAACTTAATTTCACTACTATATTGATGAGAGAAATTAAGAAACTGAACATGGCTAAATGCATAAATGTTAACAAAGGAGCCTTTAAATACTGAAGTTAATATATTTATTTTATTAGTTAATTGGCTACAAGTGTTACTATGCAAAAAAAAGAAAAAATTTCATGTAATTCTTTTTTCTCATATGTAAGAGTGTTAGAGAATATTTGGGGGCTTAGATTTTTTAAAATTCTAGTTGCCTCCATCAATTCCTTCTTAAGGCAAAACTAAACGAAGGAAAGACAGTGCAACTTCTATATTAAAGAATCATAGATAATCTTTAAAATATTCAAACCTTTAAATGAGTATAAATGTTAAGTACTTATTGTTTAATAAAATTTTAGTAAAGAATTATTTTATTCAATGTCTATATTAATCCTTTATAGCTATTATGTTTCATAATTGGAATGAATTCCCATTTAACTGAGCAAAATGACATCATGGTTTCATTCATCACCAGTTCAGTTTAACTGAGAAAATATTATTATTTTTTAATTTCTAAAATATAAAGTGAGTGAAAGTGAAGTCGCTCAGTCGTGTCTGACTCTTTGCGACCCCATGGACTGTAGCCTACCAGAATCCTCCGTCCATGGGATTTTCCAGGCAAGAGTACTGGAGTGGGTTGCCATTTCCTTCATCAGAGGATCTTCCCGACCCAGGGATCAAACCTGGGTCTCCCGCATTGTAGGCAGACGCTTTACCGACTGAGCCACCAGGGAAGTCAAAAGGTATGAACGGTCATCTTCTGATGATATCTTCTGATGCTGAAGTGTAGTTAATGGTAGTCATCACAAAGTCTGGCTCATGTGTGGTATGTAACTATTATTAAGAAAAAGAATTATTAAAGAAAAAAATAAAATGCAAACCTGAAAAAAAAAAGAATATATAATTACTCATACTTTTTTAAAAGCTATTATTATTATTATATTAAGCTTTAAGCAAGTTACTATAATAAATATAAATGGAAAATATTGGATTCATTATGGAATGCATGTTTTACATTTTATTTCCTTAAAAATCAAAATATGCACCTTATTTTGATATTACTAAACTCACTCTTCATCTGTTTCCAAACTGATATTAGCCTCTAGAGCAATATTATAAGAGACCTTGACATTTTAAGTAAACATACAAGGAGCCACTAGGGTGAGCAGAATTGACTAAAATTGCATAGGGCAACTAAAGTCAGTAGAGAGAGAATATTATTGAATGGATGAAAAATAAAAGACTATACTTGTTACAGTAGCTTGTTTGTAAATCATGGCTACATAGTAAGTCACAGAGAATTTAAGAATATATTTTCTTTTTCTATAACATCAAAGCATTACTTTAATACCCACCTGAGATTCCCAGGTGGCACAGTAGTAAAGAATTCACCAATGCAGGAGACACAGGTTCAGTCCCTCGGTCGGGAAGATTTGCTGGAGCAGGAAATGGCAAAACATTCTGGTATACTTGCCTGGAAAATTCCATGAACAGAGGAGCCTGGCAGGCTACAGTCTATGGGGCTGCAAAAGAGTCAGCCATGAATGATCGACTGAGCCCGACTGAGCAATATCAAAGTACATACACTCACATGCAAACCACACTCGGTGTAAGACAAGTTGGAGAATATAATACACTATTTTATTGCCACCCCAAATAAACGTAGTCAAAACTTAGAATAAAAGAGAAGGAAAAATAAAATTCCAGTAAGCCATCTCTGAAAAAGTATGTCTATTAAATAATTGAGAGATTTCAAGAGGGTGGGGTTAAATAAAATTTGATCAATCATATAAGGTAACTAAGAGAATAAATAAAGGAAAACAAAGTAAATAGAACAAAAATTAAGATGATAGATTTAATCTAGTTGTAATAATCATTAGAATGACTAAAGTGGATTACATTCCTTTAAAAGAAAGGAATTCTTAGATATAAGAAAAAAAGAGCTTTGTGCTACTTTGAAAATGCTTATTTAAATACATAAATTAAGTCAATAGTAAATACTATTAGGAAGATTGGATAACATATGGAAAGCAAATACCATTAAAACTTGAAATAACATTTTCTGTATAAGACAAAAATTGATAAGCATATACAGTATTTTTAAAACAAAATGAACAATCTTTATTTTTATATGTAAGAAAGTATACATGAGAACTGTAAGATAGCTATTAATTCTAAACATAAACATTTACAAAAATTATCTATGATATCATTAAAGTGTGAAAAAATATAAAATAAATATGGTTAAGACCGTATTTTTCCACAGGACACAAAACAATATGAAACAATCAAATTGAATAACAAATTGATTCTTTTTTTTTTTTTTTTTTAATTTTTTTATTAGTTGGAGGCTAATTACTTCACAACATTTCAGTGGGTTTTATTCTTGAAACTATTTCCAACACATGAAAAATAGCAAAAAAAATATTTAAAATAGTTCACCAGAAGTTGTCAGAATGAATGTTACAAAATACTTAAAAATACTTTAATGACAGCAAATAGTGTATCAAAACTTGTCAGATGGAAAAACAATAATACATAAATGTTAATGTTTAGCTTTAAGTGCATTCATGTGTATCAAAGGAAGATTGAAAAGTGACACTCTAGATATTAGACCAAACTGTTAATAAATAAAACTTCATAATAAAGCCATAGCATAGAAAACTGAGAAATAGTACACACTGTTTAAGAAATGTCTGCAGTAGAAACCGAAGAAACTGTAGTAATTGAGAAGGAAAAAAATAACTGATAAAATAAAAATCCCCTGAAAAAATTGATCAAAGAAAAAGAGATAAAGGTAATTATGCAGAGAATGAGAAAGATGCTTAACAACACACACAGGGAAAAGAACATAAAAGTCAATAGAAAGTACTGTAGGAATCTTTATATCTAGTATATTTGAAAAGAGACAAATGGATGATTTTTGAGAAAAGCATAAATGACATTTAAGTAAAATTTAGGAAACAATATACCTAGCAGCAAGTAAATAATCAGTAGTTATTAAAGCCACTTATGCACAAGTATAATCCTATGAAGTTATGAAAACTAATGAAACAAGACAAAGTACCTGCTTTCTGTCAATTTTTCTAGGAAAGGAGAGAGAAATAAATTTAAAATTTTGATAGAAGAACTGATCTAGGCTATGCTACTCCCACTTCTAAACATAGATGCAGAAATCCTAATATAAATTAGTATTAAAAATTATTCTGACACTTGTTAATATGGTGAAGGATGTTTTATTCAGGAGTGTTGAGAAAGATGCCAAGAGGATTTAAATAGGGGAGAGAAGTCCTATTGGGCTCAACTTTGACTGCAATAAGAACAGGTGGGGATTCCAGCCAAGGTGCCTGTTAGGGTGTGGGCACAACTTTGCTGATGAATGGAAATTACTAAGAGGAGACATTAAGAGGAAGGAAAGGTCTTGCTGGGTTGACCAAATAGGATTGTTGTTGAGGGCAGGAAAGAGTCATTAGAATTAACCAGCTGAATAAGTGGGGGTGGAGCAAATAAAAGAGAAGAGACTTGAAGTAAGCAATCATTTTAAAAATTTATTTATTTTTTAATTGAAGGATAATTGCTTTACAGAAAAGCAATCATTTTTAATTCACAAAGGAGATAATTACCTGAATGGAAAAAAAAATAACTACAGATTATCTAATAAGATTGTTTAGCAAGATCCCAAATACAGGTTAATGCTTCACAAGCATATAAGTAATGTCCTTTGCCTTCTTAACATTATTGTTTAAGAAAACTCAAATAAGCTGCATAACAACTAATATACTTTAAAAATAATTACTTGTTTAATATAAAGATGAATTTAAAAGAAATAAATTGAAAAAAAAGAAATAAATTGAAATGTTCTCTCTGTACTCAATTTCCCCTCAAATAATTAACAATAAGTGTTCATGAGAGCTACTCTCTTTTAATGTTTGAGAAATACTTTTGTTTTATGAAATGTCTCTCAGTGAACTTAAAAATAATCAGAAAAAACAGTTCCATATAAGTTGAAGTGAATATGACTGTTGATTAAAATTAAACTCTGTACCAATATACTATTGACATTGTCTTTAACAAAACCATTAAAAATGGTCAGAACCATTGTTCTCTTAATGTACATTCCAAAGACAAGTCCCCAAATTTAAATATGTTGAGCTCAGTTTGCCTAATGTACCCTAAGTGTAATGTAAGTCATTAACAGGTTGAGATCAAACATAAAATTAATGTGCTTGACAGAAAATCTCTGCTGGCAATAACAAAGTTTAGAAGCTTAAACATGTGTGGAATTGAAAAGATAAGAGTTTTTCCCTGCAGAAATGTCTTTCAGGATGAATAAAAATATTTGAATAATCTTTTGGAAGTATTTTGCTATTGCTTTAAGCAAGTAGTTCCAAGCTGCCTGCACTTCTATATACCAAAAGGGTTCCAAATAAAATAAATTATTATTTAAAAATGATAAATATAGAAAGGATGAACCATTGCCAGTTGTGTGTGTGTATGCCCATTCACATACATGTATATTTACGTAAATTTGTGCTTATATATGAGGACTTCCCTGGCGGCTCAGCAGTAAAGAATCCTGCCAATGCAGGAGACATGGATCTGATCCCTTGGTCTGATAGATTCCCTGTAGGAGAAAATGGCAACCCACTCCTGTATTCTTACCTGAGAAATCCCATGGGCAGAGGAACCTGGGGGGCTACAGTCTGTGGGGTTGCAAAGAGTCTGATAGGGCTTAGCAACTGAACAACAACAAAAATGCTTATATAATATGTGTGTGTATGTGTGTGTGTGTGTGCATATGTAAGGATATAAACAAATTTTATATTGAAACTTAACATATGTATAAACATTGACTTTCTAAATTATATCTCCTTCCCCTTCCCAAAGATTAGTTTTGCAGGGAAAACTTAGGGGAAATGATATTTGTGTTCTTAAAAACAACAGTCTTTTATCAGTTACAGTAAGAGTCATCCTGATGCCATTCTGTGCTTAAGATAGCTGAACTTGCCATTTGACTGACCCCTGCTAACACATACATATCCCATCTTGGCAAATGATGTAATCAGCAATATATGTTTCAAAAAAGAAAGAAAAATAAGGTTAGCTTGAGGGAAGAGACTACATCACATGGGGTGACTGGCAGATCAAAGACAAAAAGTGAAGACAGAATAGCCTCAGGCATTGCTTTGATTTTTTAATAGTCCCTTCTTGAATGTTTAACTTCCCTGTAGACAGAAAACTGAATTCCTATGAGACCCAAGTTTCTAAGAATTGAGCACCTGAGTAGATTCTGCATGGTATTAGGAGATGAAGAGGAATTTGTTGAGTGTTAAGCCAATGTACGCTAATAGATACTTAACAGTATTTATTTGTAAATATATATAAGAACCTATGATGATCAAGCACTGAGCTTGGCAGTAGAGATATACGAGTAAGAAATTAAAATGAGGTTCAGAATCTCATGAAGCTTGTGTAAAGAAAAAAAAGAAGTCATTATAAAAGGATAAAGGCCCTGAACATATTTGAGGACTAGAGAGAAAGCTCAAGAATGTGATGAGAGTGTAGTCAACAGACACTTCAGCTGATTTGTGTGACTTCAGCATAATGTGTTTAAATTTCATCCAATAATTTCCCTTTCTCTAGTTAGGAAGGTAGGCAGCTATGGAAATAGCCTCAGATAAAAATCATAAAAAAAGTAAAAAATGTAGCACAGACATGATCATGCAATATAAACAGAAATACAAAGAATGCATTGCTTACAATTTTTGACTATTTTTTTCAACTGTATTTCAGCTCACCATAGAACACACCATCATATAGTGCTGTGTGTAAGGATGACAAATGCATATCAATTTATCTTATGTAAGATTTTGTTTTTAAGAACACAGAACTGTAAGAAAAGATGCAAAGCAAATAGATGAGTTACAATAGCAGAATGTAACTGGGAAAGTAGAAGGAATTCTTCCCTTTATACATAAAAAAATTTTTTTTTTACCTTGTTAAGTAAATAGTAGTTTGAGTTTGACAATTATTTTAGTTGATCTCTGTGTTTTAACTCACAGTTGTATGTGTTTCCATGAAAGGAATGAATGTGTACCTTCCCCGGACCAAATTCATATGTGCTCAGTGCTCAGTGGGCTTAGTTGTTCAGTTGTGTTTGACTCTTTGCAACCCTTTGGACTGCAGACTGCCAGGCCCCTCTGTCCATGGGATTGTTCTGGCAAGAATACTGGAGTGGGTTGCCATTTCCTTCTCCAAGGGCTCTTCCGGGCCTAGGGAGTGAAGCTGTCTCTCCTCTGTTTCCTGCATTGCAGGTGGATTCCTTACCCCCTGAGCCATCAGAGAAGCCCGAATTCATATGTTGAATCCCTCATCCCCAGTGTGGCAGTGTTTGGAGGTGGGGTCTTGAGAAGGAAATTGTGTTTGGATGAGGTCATGTTGGGTGGATTTCCCCTGAATCACTGATGCCCATGTAAGGGAATGAAGAGAGCAGAGCTGTCTTTGGGCCATGTGATGATACAGTGAGACCGTCCTGTCTACAAACTAGGAAGCAGGCCCTCAACAGAGCTCAACCATCCTGTTCCTCTCATCTCAGACTTCCTCCTAGTCCCTGGTATTTTGTTACAATGGCCAAGCCAACTAAGACATGTACCAAAAATAGAATTTCAAATATATGCTTCCTGGTTTCTGATATGAGTGGAGATGTGAGATATAAAATGGAAGAGATTTCATGTATTAATGTAATTTAAATTATCCAGGTTCCTACTTTTAATTGATGTCAAAGCATTAAAAGAATCTTTTTTAAAGAATAGTAAAGCAATGTTTTTGTTTTTGTTTTTTTAATTGGAAACTAGTATATTGAAAATATCATTGCTCCAAAGTTTATTTGAAAGCCCATTGTACTTGACTTTATGTGGTGTTTTAGTTATTTTAGTTCAATATCTATGAGGTGCCTACTGAGTGTGAACTTTAAATAACAAACCCATGTAAATATGTAGGCTTGATATACCTGCCACTCTGTTATTCTGCTGTTTATAGTAAAATATAACTTGTCCTTGGAACCCGGACAACATCTTCTAATCCTTTCTTACTTAGACTCCCATAATAACATCTATCTTCTTGCTTTTCTTCCTTAACCTGTCCTTCTCTGAACCAGTTTCCACACTGTGTTAAATGATCGTTCTTAAAGGAGGCATCTGATCAAAATGCCTTCCTTCACAGAACTCTCAAGCAGATTACCATTTACAAAGTAAAATCCATTCTCTTTTGGGCAGGCAATAAAGTCAGTGACAAAGGTTACCTGTTTATATTTAATTTTTATCTGTTTAGCTCCAGGAAAAATAATAAACATAAATAATATATACCCAAATATATTTATGTACATACACATATTATGCATGTGCATATATATATATATAATATGTATATATACACACATACACCATCACTGCATTGCAGCCATTTGAAATAATTTATTAGCCTTCCTACTATCCTTTATGAATTTTTAAAATTATTTTTTTCACAGGTTTTTCTAGATTTTTTAAATCTTGCTTCCAATCTAACTTGACTAATACATTTCTTAATATTTCTCCCAGATAAAATTCATTTCACTTTCCATTTTGGACAGCTATGGAAGGTCACTGGTAAGGTGTTACCATAATTATTCATTTGATTTTAGTCCCAACATACTATGAAATTCTGAAAGGAAGCATTCTTAATCATGTTTGAAATACTGATTTTTAACAGTGAACCTAGTAGCTATAGACAGATTTCAGATTTTAAGTACTAATTAAAGACATGCTATTTAAAAGACGTAAACAAGGAAAATATTCCATTTTATTTAAATTAAGTAAATATAAAATATCTGAAATGAATTAGTTTTTAAATCTATAGTACAGGATTCTGTTTTTAAATTATAATCATTGGTACCCAGTATTTCCTAAACACTGAATGAAGAAATATGCAAGTTTAATAGAAAAAAATTTGACCATATATCAGTTGTTTTTCAAATTGCTATAAAAATAAAATCAAGTTCCCTGTAAAGTGATTTGAGTGCTAATGCATTTTCCCCTTTGTAAAAAATTATGATGTTCTTTCCTAAAACAGTGAATTGCTATATGTTTGATTGATTAAATCTTCTATTCAATTAAATAAAATCTAAATACTTATCAATGGTTTCTTAATGGTTAGTGCATTATTCTCTAGAATGGGATATTATGTTTTAGAGAGTTTGGGGAAGAAATTAGTAATATTTTAGAATGCAAGCCTAGGCTTAAATGCATCAACATAGGTGTAATAAGACTGTAAGAAAGCTATATTCCTAATATTTATATGTGGCATATAAACTGTTCAAGAAAAAACTGTCATTCAATATAATAACAAGTTTTAAAATTTTACATGGTGAACCTTAAATAAAATAAGTGATTGCAACTTAATGATTGACTTGAAGTATATTTCAAGATTGGATGTGAGTTAAATTAATGACAGAGCAACCAGATAATTAATTAGTAACTAAACTAGAATGATTGCCATTAAATCAGAGACCTGAATCTTGATTTCTTACCTTATTTGTAGTAACTAAGTTAGTTAGGAACTCAAGATTACTTAAGAATAAAAATAAATATTTTACTTCACAAGGTCTGCTGAGATTTGAAAATTTGATTTTGATAGAATTTAGCTGAATGGCTGTTAATTCACTCAAGTACTCCAGGGAAGCAGCATTGTGTTTAAGTAGATGATTTTTTTTTTTCTTTATCTCCCACAACCCGACATGCAACTGCAAATCAGAGAGTTGGCATTGAAGGTGAAAGAAAAAAAAAAAAAAAACTTTATAAGGTAGGAATTTTGGGAGATGGGGCAGTCTTCCAGGCAACACTGATTAGAAAACATTCCTTTTACCACTTAATCCACGGAGTCCTATGGAATATTTCACTCCACAGCTACATCTTTTCCTTCATGTACAAAGGGCATTTGCTTTTTCTCCTTCTAAGAAAACCAACAGAAGCTTGTTTCTAAGAAGTCTTACTCTGCACATTTTTTTTTAAGCTGTTAAGAACATGCACAAGGATAACAGTGTAAGTATAATACCTGGATTAGGAAGAATGGAGGATGATTTGTACCTCAAGGTTTAGACTTCATAATTTCTATTAGAGAAGACATTAACTTGCTCCACTCAGCACATGCATTTTGCTATTTCAAAGAATAATCAAACTGGCTTAAATTAAATGAAACCTAAAGCCAGCCTACAAAGCAGAAAATATCATACAAACAAAATATCAAAGGAAAATGAGAATTGGTGTCCAGGAGCAAACACTAAAAAAAAAAAAAAAAAATTCCCATAATTTGGGAATTAAATGCTTATTAATACTGACCTTTTTATTATTCAATTTATCCTGGGGAAGGCAACCAGAACTATTTTATAGGATGAAAAGGCATTTGAATGAATCTTTGAATTAAATCTAGGGTTTCAAATGTTAGAAATAAGGAGAGACAAATAAAAATCAGAATCAAACACAAAAAATTACAGACATTTCTGTAAAAGGAACTTAGATCCCAGAGGGCTTTGCGCTCTGTACTCACACATGACTCAAGCTCAGTAAGTGAACAGGCGTTAGTAACTGTACTGTGCAACTGCTTTACATGATCAGAACTCAAGTAAATAAAATCCAGGTGAGCAACAGCTCCAAAAACCCATGATGAATGGACAGAAGATGGCGCAGAGTCATTTAGGTGAGACCTGCTTAGGAGTTGAACTAGGGCAGTAGAAGAGGAAATGAAGAAAAGACAGATGTAAGAAATGAAGAGCAGACAAGAATTCATATTATTTGTTTACCTGATGAATGTGTGCAAAAGAAAGAAACTTGGGTATAAAGAAGAGATAGAGATGACTGAAGTTTGAGTCCAGTTGCCTGGACACTATTATAGAGAAGCAAGTTGGTTTGGAGGGTTAGGGTGATGGATTTCATGGTGAAGAAATACCAGTTCTTACTTGTAGTTGTATATACTAGAATATATAAATATATATACACACATATATAATATATTCTATACTTGAATAATATATTCTATGATTATAATATATTCTATACCTATTTATAATAATAGAATAAAGTAATATCTAGTTATAAAATAGTACAGCATTGAAGGTGCTAGTAATATTATAGTGATTTTTTATTTAGTTTTTATTCTTTTGCTTTATTTTGGTTACAGACTCATTATACATAATAAATAATGTATAACATTTGAAATTGACAAATTAATATCTCTATTCCTCTTCCTGGATGCTATCCCTAGGAGTAAAATGAAAATTAACAAAGAAGTGCTGATATCACAGTTTTCCTGAGTAAATGAATAAAATAAGATTATTTTCTGGAATGCATTTGATAAGTAAGCAAAGCTGGATACCCTAGTTATAAGATTCTAGTAGGTTAATATCAGGCACATGGAAAGCACACAATAAGTCTTTAGCTCTTATCTGGTTTTGCAGATAATAAAATTTATCTTATTTAAATAAAGTTTACTTTCTGGAATATTTGAATCAATGTTGTATTCAAGGCCTAAATATGTAAGTATTTAAAATTTCACTTCATTTTTCTAGTATAGAATGGCTTCAATTAATAAACAGTAGTAGTTGAATATTTATCTTTTAATAATTAGGCTGTTTTTGCAGAGCAACAATTTTGATGATATAGGTGTTCTGTTATTGTTCAGAATTATGTAGCTATAGCCAAAGTTAATGTTCCCACTGCATTAGAATATTACATAAATATATGTAATATGAAAAAAAAAGTTCACTTCACAATGGTATTACATTGTTTTTGTTCCCACTCATGTGAAATAATATAATTCTTGGATTTTCTACAAATATAGACTAGGACATTTTCTAGACCATTCACCTCAGATACTCAGATGCAAGCTGATAGAACTCTTTAGTTGATGAATTATGTAATGAATTATTGAAGAAAAAAGCATTGTGATTATTCCAGAGAACCATATTGCCAGACAAATCTGAAACATAATTCTGAGTCTTATTATATTTGTTGCATAATTTATATGAGGTACAAAGTAGAAAACCATATCAATGCAAGCAGAATTACTATGTGTTAATGTGTATTAAGATAAAACAAAGTGTAAAAATAAAATGGAAGAAGTTATAATAAAAAAATCTAAAAAACATAGATCTGCCTTCCTTGGTGACAATGAGAAAACATGAATCCTAACCCATGATTAGCTATGTAAAAGTATAATTTATCTGTAACTGATGTCCATTATTTAGCAAGCTAATAAGCCCTACAATATAATTATGAACAATATATAATGGAAATATGGAAAGTTTAACAACTGATTTTAAGTGAGGTCTTTAATTACAAAGTATTTTGAATTAAGTTAAGATTTCAGTCAACAAAAGAGTCGGAAATGCAGTATTTGGATGCAATCTAAAAAAACGATAGAATGATCTCTGTTCATTTCCAAGGCAAACCATTCAGTAGCATGGTAATCCAAGTCTATGCCCCGAACAGTAATGCTGAAGAAGCTGAAGTTGAACGGTAATATGAAGACCTACAAGACCTTCCAGATCTAACACCCCAGAAGATGTGCTTTTCATTATAGGGGATTGGAATGCAAAAGTAGGAAGTCAGGAAACACCTGGAGTAACAGGCAAATTTGGCCTTGGAGTACAGAATGAATCAGAGAAAAGGCTAATAGAGTTTCGCCAAGAGAATGCTCTGGTCATAGCAAACACCCTCTTTCAACAAGACAAGAGATGACTCTACACATGGACATCACCAGATGGCCAACACCAATATCAGATTTATTATATTCTTTGCAGCCAAAGATGGAGAAGCTCTATACAGTCAGCAAAAACAAGACCAGGAGCTGACTGGGCTCAGATCATGAACTGCTTATTGCCAATTCAGACTTAAATTGAAGAAAGTAGGGAAACCACTAGACCATTCAGGTATGACCTAGATCAAATCCCTTACGATTATACAGTGGAAGTGACAAATAGATTTAAGGGACTAGATCTGATAGAGTGCCTGGTGAACTATGGACAGAAGTTCATGACATTGAACAGGAAGCAGGGATTAAGGCCATCCCCAAGAAAAAGAAATGCAAAAAAGCTAAATGGCTGTCTGAGGAGGCCTTACAAATAGCTGTGAAAAGAAGAGAAGTGGAAAACAAAGGAGAAAAGGAAAGATATACCCATTTGAATGCAGAGTTCCAAAGAATAGCAAGGAGAGATAAGAAAACCTTCCTCAGTGATCAATGCAAAGAAATAGAGGAAAACAATAGAATGGGAAAGACTAGAGATCTCCTCAAGAAAATTAGAGATACCAAGGGAACATTTCATGCAAAGATGGGCTCAATAAAGGACAGAAATGATATGGACCTAACAGATGCAGATTTTAAGAAGAGGTGGCAAGAATACACAGAAGGACTGTACAAAAAGATCTTCACGACCCAGATAATACGATAGTGTGATCACTCACCTAGAGCCAGACATCCTGGAATGTGAAGTCAAGTGGGCCTTAGGATGCATCACTATGAACAATACTAATGGAGGTGATGGAATTCCAGTTGAGCTATTTTAAATCCTAAAAGATGATGCTGTGAAGGTGCTGCAGTCAATATGTTAGCAAATTTGGAAAACTCAAAAGTGGCCACAGGACTGGGAAAAGGTCAGTTTTCATTCCAATCCCAAAGAAAGGCAATGCCATAGAAAGTTCAAACTACCACACAATTGCACTCATCTTACAAGCTAGTAAAGTAATGCTTAAAATTCTCCAAGCCAGGCTTCAGCAATACGTGAACAGTGAACTTCAGATGCTCAAGGTGGTTTTAGAAAAGGCAGAGGAACCTGACATCAAATTGCCAACATTTGCTGAATCATCAAAAAAGCAAAGAGTTCCAGAAAAATGTCTATTTCTGCTTCATTGATTATGACAAAGCCTTTGACTTTGTGGATCACAACAAACTGTGGAAAATTATGAAAGAGATGGGAATATCAGACCACCTGACATGCCTCTTGAGAAATCTGTATGCAGGTCAGGGAGCAACAGATAGAATTGGACATGGAACAACAGACTGGTTCCAAATAGAAAAAGGAGTATGTCAAGGCTGTATATTGTCACCCTGCATATTTAACTTATATGCAGAGTACATCATGAGAAACTCTGGGCTGGATGATGCACAAGCTGGAATCAGGATTGCTGGGAGAAATATCAATGACCTTAGATATGATGGTTCACTCTGTCAGAAAGAGGAGATGAAAAATTTGGCTCAAAGCTCAACATTCAGAAATCAAGATCATGGCATCCGGTCCCATCACTCATGGCAGATAGATGGGGAAACAGTGAAAACAGTGGCTGACTTCATATTTTTGGGCTCCAAAATCACTGCAGATGGTGATTGCAGCCATGAAATTTAAAAGACGCTTACTCCTTGGAAGGAAAGTTATGACCATCGTAGACAGCATATTAAAAAGCAGAGACGTTACTTTGACAACAGAGGTCTGCCTAATCAAAGCTATAGTTTTTCCAGTGGCCATGTATGGATGTTAGAGTTGGACTATAAAGAAAGCTGAGCACTGAAGAGTTGATGCTTTGAACCTTGGTGTTTGAGAAGACTCTTGAGAGTCCCTTGGACTTCAAGAAGATCCAACCAGTCCATCCTAAAGGAAATCCGTCCTGAGTTGTCATTGGAAGGACTAATGTTGAATCTGAAACTCCAATACATTGGCCACCTGATGCAAAGAGTTGACTCATTTGAGAAGACCCTGATGCTGGGAGAGATTGAAGGCTGGAAGAGAAGGGGATGACAGAGGATGAGATGGTTGGATGGCATCACCGACTGAATGGACATGAGTTTGGGTAAACTCCGAGAGTTGGTGTTAGACAGGGAGGCCTGGTGTGCTCTGGACCAAGGCGTCAGAGTCAGACACGACTTAGCGACTGAACAGAACTGAACTGAACAGTTAACTCTATCTACCTTGTGGGGGTTTCAGTTTCTGCAAAACAGTGTGCAAAACATGGCTCAGAATATTATCTATAGCTCTTTAGGAGAAACTTAATGTCCTTGACTTTGTTTAATGACTAAACTATTACTGTTTTGTCTTGCTTGACTATTTTCCTTTCTTTCTGCATTTTCTCACTTTGCTGGTTAAATCTATTCTTTGGAACTTGAGGAAGGCCTGGTAGACTAAAGTTTGTCTGCAGACAAGAGGGAAGCAGAAGACAGGGGTTCTATTCTGTGAGAGCCCCATAAGGTCCTCTTCAGTTGCATTTATCCACCTAGAGAACTGAGAGGAAAGGAAAACATATTAAAAATGTGTAAATTAAAAAATATAAATTGAATGCAAAGTTTAAATTAAATTGGAAAATTGAGGGCAATTTCCTGTGTTGTCTACTGTGTTTTTCAAATATTTATAAACTGAAAAGTGGTTATCATTTTGGCAATATTAAGATCAATGTGGAGCTATACAAGAATAAATTTTGGTAAGATGCCCTGATTTTCAAGGGGAGTAATAGGGAACGGCAACTCACTCCAGTATTTCTGCTTGGGAAATCCCATGAATTGAGAAGCATGGTTGGGCTACCATTGGGGTTGCAGAGTCAGACACAGCTGAATGACTGAACAACAACAGCAATATAAAATTACTGGGAAGCTTTAAATGCACATATGAGGCTTCAGGTCACAAGTTCTCGGTAAAGTAAATTAATTTGGGGTGATTTTTCTCCAGCAATACTGAGCTGTACAGTTGAGCTATTTACTTTTCATTATGTTAGACAGTAGTTGTCTTATCTAGTGAGATACTGTCCCTCTACACCATGTATTAATAGAAAGGAGAAAGGTATATTTTTCACAGTGGTTATAGGGTATTATTATTGTCAAATAATGTGATCTGATTTGGTGAAAAGAAGGACTTGCTGCAAATAAAAAATATTTAAGGGTAGTGCATCGGTGAACTGGAAAGTATCATATGGCTAAAAATAATTATTTTAGAGCAAGCAAGAAAGATAGGAAGTGATAGGAAAAAGGTGGTTTTTTTTTTTCCAACTTGGATAAAGAATTTGACAGGTATATTTGTTGAATGAGTCATCTAAAATGGTGGTAACAGTCACCATAATAAAAGACATCAGAAGAAAACATGATAAAAGACATCAATCTGGGTGGTAAAGACCCCAATAGGTTAAGGAATATGATTGAAATAACCATAATGAAAGCAGGGAGGAACAGTAACAGTTAATATAGCCAAACAGTGTCCTTTAATGGAACTCAAGCTTGTGAGCTAAGGAGGTCTAGTTGTTTTGCTTGTAGCAAAAGACAAGTGAGATAGTCCCACCTATTGGTTAGGTATGGGGAGTGGAAAAGAAAAACACACTCTGCTTGGTAAGTTATGGGTGATACAGTGTTTTCATGGACAAAATGGTTAAAAACAAGAAAAAAGTAAAGGGGCATTAGGGGAATAGTAAGACTTGAGGAATCCTGTTAGTAGTAACTACAGTGCTCACAGATCTGAAAGGGATGTGGGGATTCAGTTGGATTAGAAATTATACAATACCATTAGCATGGGAATGTTAGTCATAAGAGGTGGTTTGAGAGGATTAGATTTTTTGTTTATTTTTGTTTTTAAGTGTACAGTGCAGTTGTTGTTCATTATAGGCACACTGTTATATGTCAGATATTTAGAACTTATTTATCTTGTGTTTAAGCTGAATAGCATCTCCATTTCCCCCTCCCAACAGCATCTGTCATTCACCATTCTTCTCTCTGTTTCGGTGACTTTGACTATTCTAGATACCTCACGTAAGTCACATCCCACAGTTGTTTTTGGGTTTTTTTTTTCCCTTCTGTGACTAGCTTATTTCACCTAGTGTAAAGTCCTCTATGTTAATATATATTGTCAGATGTGGCAGGATTTCTTTTTTCTTTTTTAAGGCTGTTGTTATTCATTGCTAAGTTGTGTCTGAATCTTTGAAACCCCAGGCCAGGTTTTCCTGTCTTTCACTATCACCTGGAGTTTGCTCAAGCTCATGTCCATTGAGTCAGTGATCCCATCCAACCTTCTCATCCTCTGTTGCCCCCTTCTCCTCCTGCCTTCAGTCTTTCCCAGCATCAGGTCTTCTCCAGTGAATCGGCTCTTCACATCAGGTGGCCAAAGTACTGGAGCTTCAGCTTCAGCATTAGTCCTCCCAATGAATACTGAGGGTTTGTATCTTTTAGGATGCACTGGTTTGATCTCCTTGCAGTCCAAATGACTCTATATAGAGTTTTCTCTGGCACCACAATTCAAAAGCATCAATTTTTCAGCTCTCAGCCTTCTTTGTGGTCTAACATTCACATCCATACTTGACTACTGGAAAAACCGTAGCTTTGACTATACAAACCTTTGTCAGCAAGGTGACGTCTCCTCTTTTTAATACACTGTCTAGATTTGTCATAGCTTTTCTTCCAAGGAGCAAGCATCTTTTTATTTCATGGGTTTTAGAGCCTAAGAAAATAAAATCTATCACTCTTTCCACTTTTTTCCAATTTGTTTGCCATTAAATTTAAGGCTGAATAATATTCAGTTGTATATATATTGTATGTAAATGTAATATCTTCTTTCTCCATTCAGTTGATGGATGTCTAGTAAGTTTCCACATTCTGACTATTGTGAACAATGCTCCAATGAACATGGAAGTTTAAGTTATTATTTGAAATACTGACTTCAGTTTTATTTTTGTTACATACCCAGATTTCTGATTGGCAGATCATATTGAAGCTCTTTTTTTGCTTGTTTGTTTTAGTTTTTTTAAGGAGCCTCCATACTGTTTTCCATAGCAACTACACTACACTATTTTGCATTCTCACCAGCAGTTTGCCAAACTTCTATTTTTTCTACATCTTTACCACTATCAGTCATCACTCAGTTTTTTGATGAGCCATCCTAACAAGGGTTTTAACGTATCATTATGATTTTAACTTTCATTTAGAGTCCTTTTCATATTTTAAAACTTGGTTTATTTTTGTCTTTGCTCTTTAGCTAAAGGTGTTCCTTGAATATTTTGAATATTAGCTGTTATCAGATATGTGATTTGCAAATATTTTTCCCTCATTCCATAAATTGCCTTTTTCTGCATTGTTTGCAATGCCGAAGCCTTTGCTTTGGTGTCGTCCCAATTCCCTGTTTTTGTTGTTGCTGCCTGGGCTTTTGGTGTCATATCTGAGAGAACTGGGTTTTTAAGGAGTCTGAAATAAACAGAGATGTCACAAATGATGGGAATAACGTAGTTATCCTTTAAGAAGCACTGTAATACATTCAGATTATGAAATTGGGAACATGGCCTGGGTTGAAAGGTTATCTTGAATTATTTGTGAGAGAACAATGAAAATAATATGTATATATATGTATATTTGTCTATGTGTAATGTGTGTGTGATTTTCCACGTTTGGATGAATTATTAACCTCTCTGGCTCTTACAAGAAATTTCACTGAAGCAGAAAAATACGAGGATCAGAGTTCTACCAATTTAATTTTCTAAATTGAATTTTAAAAGGAATATTAACTAGTAGCCCATCTTTTTCCTTATATAAACTGTGCAAGGAAAGATTACATAAAATCCTATCTGAAAATTAACAATTAAGACCTGTAATTGCAAAAGGCTTAAATGTTAATGAATTTTATAAAATATTTATGAATTAGATTCAAAAGGCATACCGATTAAGATTAGAGGTCACACAAGCCAATTAACTAATTAAGAAATATCACTGTAGAATAAATTATATAATGTGCCAAATGTTTTTAATCCCAAGATGATCCAACACAGGAAATATGTGATCTGGGTTATAAATATTAATGGTTATCTTTATAAATCTTATATAATAAAAAGTAGGAGGAAAATTGGTTAACCTTTTTCATATTAACAACACTCAATTTGAAGCAAATTCAGAGATTTTTTTTTTTCTTAAGAAACAAGAGTTAGGACATATTGAGGAAAGAATAGATGCAGTCTGTAAATCAAATATGTCCAGAAAAATAATTTTAAAATTAAGTTCATTGAGGCATAAATATGTCTTCCTTTCTTACCCTTTCTCTGTATTCCTTTTTAAACTATAAATTTGGGGCTTTCTATCGAAAACTTTCAAAGATTTTTAGATTTTTCATGTCTTCAATTTTTGCACATTGTTATATTTTATATGCTGATTCAGTTACACATTGCTCATTTATGGTTATTTGCCTCTTTTATTTCTTGGTATTAGTCATGCATGCCTGGATGCAAATCAGATGTTTTCCAGATAAAGATTATTATGTCATTTCTTCAGCTGCAGATACTTCACCACCACCACACCAGTAGATTCATTCAGCCACACATAGTTAAATCAGATACAATTGTAAGGAGTAAAAATTGCTTAAAACCAACTAAAAAGTGGCTTACTCAATAAAATGGTCATTGTCTCAAATACAGATTTTATGGAAATAGGGTCATTTCAAGATGGGATAATTTAGAGCCATATCAACATATCTGGCACTTGTTTCATCATCATTTTGCTGTGCCATCCTCAACATATTGATAGATTCTGGTTTTAGGATTGCAGAATGTCTATTGTGGGAATAAGCAGTAAAAATATGAAGCTATCCAAGAGAGAGAAGGGTCAAATTCCTGTTTAATACTTTCTGTTAGCAGGGAAATACATAATTTTCTAGAAACTTCCCAAAGGACTTTCAATTCTCATTAACTAGAATTGGGTCACTTCTGCAGAAATAAACAAATAGAAGCAAGGGAATAAGATAATCTCTGTTGTTCTAAACAAATTGTTTTGTACCCTTGAACTAGAGAGTCTCATTCCCTGAACACACTGCCACTAATGAACTTTCAAACAAAACTGGAGCTATGTCATTAAAGCCAAAGTAGAAGTATAGAATAGGAAAGAAACCTCACTGGGTCATTAAGAAATAAATAACTTTTTTTTTAAGGACACTCTTTTGGTTTGTGTGATCTCAGTTTAGCAGTATCCCAGTTACATTGCATTTTGCATTGCAGAAGACATTTAACAGTTACTGCTTATGGAGGCTCAGTGTGACATTTATGGCCCAATTTTTCATATCTTTATGCCTACTGAGTTCTTAATTGGAGTAAATGGCATAGCCAATATTTTTACCAAACCTTGATAAATTAAGGTAAGATAAGGCAAAGGGATGAAAGTGAAGGAGGACAGTGAAGAAGTTGGCTTAAAGCTCAACATTCAGAAAACTAAGATCATGGCATCTGGTCCCTTCACCTCATGGGAAATATATGGGGAAACAGTGGAAACAGTGTCAAACTTTATTTTGGGGGGCTCCAAAATCACTGCAGATGCTGATTGCAGCTATGAAATTAAAAGACGCTTACTCCTTGGAAGGAAAGTTATGACCAACCAAGATAGCATATTAAAAAGCAGAGACATTACTTTGCCAAAAAGGTCCGTCTAGTCAAGGCTATGGTTTTTCCAGTGGTCATGCATGGATGTGAGAGTTGGATGGTGAAGAAAGCTGAGTGCCGAAGAATTGGTGCTTTTGAACTGTGGTGTTAGAGAAGACTCTTGAGAGTCCCTTGGACTGCAAGGAAATCCAACCAGTCCATCCTAAAGGAGATCAGTCCTGGGTGTTCATTGGAAGGACTGATGCTGAAGCTTAAACTCCAATACTTTGGCCACCTGATATGAACATTTCACTCATTGGAAAAGACTCTGATGCTGGTAGGGATTGGGGGCAGGAGGAGAAGGGGACGACAGAGGCTGAGATGGCTGGATGGCATCACCGACTCCACGGATGTGAGTTTGAGCAAACTCTGGGAGTTGGTGGTGGACAGGGAGGCCTGGCGTGTTGCAATTCATGGGGTCGCAAAGAGTCGGACACGACTGAACTGAAGGCAAAGTAAAGTAAGGTAGGAATCTGATCATAATCACATTCATCTCCCAACGTGCATGTTTGAAGTTCAAAAAGTGAAGGGTCTTCTGCAAAGGAGAGAGCTTTGTTAAAGTTACCTCAGTACTTCAGGCAGGACATGAATAGCAAAACCATTTTAGTTTCGTGATCATCCTCAGTACCACAAGTGACCAGGCAGGTAAGAGAAGCTATTGATACTAAGAAGAAGAGCAATGCATAAGAAATATTTTTTGTCTTAAAGATAAAAAAAAATTGTAGACGTGTGGAACCAACTGATATCAATCAGATCTGTCACTTTCTTTTCTTGAGGAACCTGTGAGTGAGTAGATTGGTGAGTGATAATCAGAAACCAAATAGTACCATGAGAGGTCTGTTGCATGTCAACCACCTGTCCCCACCTCCCCCTAAAAAGCAGTGTTTCAAAGAAAGTGGCTACAATCCTTGACAGTAGCACTCTTTAGATATTAATACATTTGATCTTCTGCTCTTTAGCTCCAGGATGATTACACAGACTCCCTTGCTGCTAAGTCGTTTCAGCGTGTCCGACTCTGTGCGACCCCATATACGGCAGCCCACCAGGCTCCGCCGACCCTGGGATTCTCCAGGTAAGAAGACTGGAGTGGGACATAGACTCCTTTAGTGTATTATAACTATCCATATTGAATATGAATCTATCACACCCTTTTACATGCTGTGATTGACTTCACGGAGCCCAAACCTGCTGCTAATCATGGTCTCTAGCCTGCTTTCTGCCTCTGCGTGCTATTTTGGCTACAGATTAAATCCACAGGTTATATAAGATGATAATGAACATGACGATGATGACGTTATTTTTAAAATTAAGCAAATTAAATACTCACTACCTCCTAGAATACAAGCAAATGTCTATAGGCAACTTTTTTTTAAAATTAAGAAACATTTTGTTATTGATTATATGTGGCAAATTAACACACTTCTTTCAGTCTATGCCTTTTTTAAATGTACACAAACAAAAATAAATATAACTAAAAAATGAGTCCAAGTCACAAATTAATAGGAATTTTGCTATAGATTTCAAATGTAATTTATACCTATGAGATAGAACAGTTATTCACTAATACAAAATGATATTTTATATATGTATATATATATATAGATCCAATTTTTATCTGAAATCTGGTTTGATATAAATTCATCATAAGAGTATTTTTTACTTCATTACATGGAAAAGTCTTGGAATAACTTTATTTCAAAATAGAAAATAGGAGAAAACAGTTATATTTAACACAGTACATTTCAATGTGAACTTTTTTGTCAATTTCTCCCCTAGTTATAAGGACAAGAAAAACAACAACAAAGGAATAAACCTCTTCTAATATATTCACATGTTTCCTGGGGACTGTAGCCTTCAGTGGAGAACCACTCTTCCAGAAAAATACATCCTTTACTTCTCTATTCTTATATCTTGATCTCTCATCGGTATTTTTATTTTTATGAAATTTTATTTATTCTTTCTGTCATTATCTAACTCCAAATAATGGAAGAGCCAGGGACCCTGTTCTGATCTTTTTGTTTTTGTCCATCTAAAACTGTTCTTATTTAATTTTGCTTTGGCACATTTTGAATCACAGTTATATATGGATGACTCTTTTGAATCTTGAATTGTTTAGTATACAGCATAAGCTTCCTTAACCAAGAAACCACAAAGTAAAATAGTTTTAATGAGGTAAAATTTTATTTTTCCAACTGCATATTAAAAATACCATACACTATGACAAGATTAGATTAATCTCAGGAACATAAAGTTGATTAAAAATAAATTAATCAATCAATGTACTACACATTACTGAAATGACTGGGGAAAGAAAAACAGGTAATAACTATATCTATATTGATATAGAAAAAAGCATTTGACAAAATCCAACACCCTTTCATGATTAAAAATAAACAGAAAAATAGGAATAAAGGTAATTTCTTCAAGGTGGTAAAGGGTATTTATGAAAATACCCAAAGCTAACAACATATTCAGGCAAAAGACTGAAAACTTTTCCACAGATTTTAAGAAAAAGACACTCATAATACTTCACCACTGCTATTCAAATTGCCTTGGAAGTTCTAAAATTCTTAGAGAAAACATAGGAGTAAATCTTCATGACTTTGCATTTGTCAGTGAAAATTTATATATAATAATAAAACAAAGGAAATAAGGAAAAGTATTAGAAAGTTTGGGCTGGATCAAAATAAACTACTTTTGACCATCAAGGACGTTGTCAAAAAACTTAAATTAAAAAATCCTACAGAATGGTAAAAATATTACTGATTGTATTTCTGATTGTATATCTGATACTTGAGTATCCAGAATATATAATGGAACTTTCACAACTCAACCATAAAACGGTTGAACAATTCAAGTGAAGAATGAGCAAAACAGTTGAAAAAACACTCGTCTAAAGAAAATAAATATTGAGTAAGTACCTGGGAGAAGCTCAATCTTAATAATTAAGCAAATGTAAATCAAGAGATACCACTTCACACCCATAGGATGCTATAAGTTTTAAAAAATGCATTGTGTTCATAAGGACATGGAGAAATTAGAACACTCCTACATTGCTGACAGGAATGTAAAATGTTTCAGTCACTGTGGAAATATTTTGGCATTTCCTCAAAAAGTTGAACACAGAATCATCCTGTGACTCAGTGATTCTACCCTTAGGAATATATGCAAACAAATAAATTTTCATACAAGATCATTTAAGTGCTGTTGATAATTCTATTGTCCTTCAGTTCCTCAGTGGTGTCTGACTCTTTGCGACCCTGTGGACTGCAGCACGCCAGGCTTCTCTATCCTTCACTATCTCCTGGACTTTGCTCTAACTCATGACCATTGAGTCAGTGATGCCATCCAACCACCCCATCCTCTGTCACCCCGTTCTCCTGCCTTCGATCTTTCCCAGCATGAGGGTCTTTTCCAGTGAGTTGACTCTTCACATCAGGTGGCCAACGTATTGGAGCTTCAACTTCAGCAGCAGTCCTTCCAATGCTTATTTAGGGTTGATTTCCTTTAGGATTGATTAGCCATGCAATCTTAGAGGTGGTGGTTGCCTAGTATCACACACACACACTTGTCAGTTGAGGAAACTGAGTTTCAGAGACATGAGGTGACTTCCTCAAATACACGTAATTAGTGAAAATACAAAAAAATAAAAATAAAATAAATGCTAATTGTGTCTCTGTATTACTGCTTAAAGACACAGCAAGTTAATTGCAGTTACAGTCTAATATTGACAAAAAAGATAACCAAGCACTGTACATATTCTCATGATAACCAGTATTATAGCAAGATATCTTCAGTAGGACTTTTGAAAATAAAGCAGAAAGGACCTTAATAATAAATCCACTAAATCCCTATCCACTTTAGAAGAGAGAGGAGGCATTGTCACCAGTATTTTAGGGGTGCCTTTGTTTGCTGAAAGGTTACTCTTTCTCTTTTTGTAGTTATATTCTTGTAAACATGGAAGGGATCCTCCAGGGAAAAACAGTTGGAAAAATTAGCGATGCCTGTAAGAGCCATAAACAGGTTTTTTCCTTCCGCATTTTATGTCTGTGTGGGTTCAAGATTTTAAAATCTGCTCTTGTTCATTTTGGACCAGGTGAAAGGAACTTCAGAGAGAGGGAAAATCAGAAAGTATGGTTGACACAGGGGTTGCCACCACTCCTATTGTATATTGTGAGCGAGTACATGATTTTCTGATGGATAACATAGACATTGTAGAAAGTAACTATAGTTGAGTCATGTTGTAGTTTCCTAACAAAGGGTCTTCTCAACAGGCTAGAGTTTGTAGTAAAAAAGAGGCTAGGAATGAGAACCTGAGAACCCATGATGGTGGGAGCTGTGGTTGGAAAGGTGGAGAGGGAGATGTTGGATCAACACCAAGCCTTCCCCATCAACTGATTGAGTGGTTGGATGCTTTGTAGGGGCCCATCATAAACCTACATGCACCCTACAAGGAGGACAGCATTGGGGTGTTTATCATTCAGAAAATATCTGCAGCCAGACAATATAAGGCAGAAAAGCAGTAACCACCAGCAGAAAGGAGATTGCTTCCTTGCAAGCCTCATATAAAAACTCAGTATTGGGATTCCACTGGCAGTCCTGTGGTCACGGCTCTGTGCTTCCTATGCAGGGATACAGGAAGTGCAAGTTCAATCCCTGTTTGAGGAACTAAGATCCCACATGTCACACGGCCAAATAAAAATAAATAGATAGGACAAACACACACAATCACATATATGTACATTTTAAAAGTAAGCAATACCAAAAAAAAAAAAAGGAACAAGAAGATTGTGTCCAGAGGAACTAGTGTCAAGAATATCAAAGAAGGAGGAATTCCAAGTTCTTTGAGCCAAAGTTTAGTCTGCATTGGAATAAAAGAAAATGTTTAAATGCACAATGTAATTGGAGATTTATTGTTTTAGAATTACTTTTAATAGTTGTAAGTAGCCAGAAAATAACATGCTGCTGCTAAGTCACTTCAGTTGTGTCCGACTCTGTGCGACCCGTAGACAGCAGCCCCGCAGGCTCCTCTGTTCCTGGGATTATCCGGCAAGAACACTGGAGTGGGTTGTCATTTCCTTCTCCAATGCATGCATGCACGCTAAGTCACTTCAGTTGTGTCCAACTCTGTGCGACCCTATGGACAGCAGCCCACCAGGCTCCTCCTTCCACAGGATTCTCTAGGCAAGAATACTGGAGTGGGCTGCCATTTCCTTCTCCATAATATGCCCCAAATATGTCATATACTAGAGTATATTAGTTATCTATTGCTACTTATCAAAATCTTCCATTGTTTATGTAGAATTCATTTTAGATTTGTGGGAACCTCAGATCACAAATTTTAGTGTACACTTATTATAGCTTATTTTCTTGGTAATACTTTTTGGAATTCATTGTTTTGCTAAATTGTTTTCTTCTCTTATAGTGCTCAATATAATATTATAAGAAAACATTGAATATTAGGTATTAATATCTCATAATAAATATATAACAGAGACCCCAGATTTCCAGTTTTATATTAGAATTTATTTTATATTGAACATTTATTTGTGGAGTAAGTGTACATGTTTACTGGATACTTTTTTGTTTGTCCCAATGGATTAAAAAAAAGACACCCTCATCATTGTAATTATACATGCAAATTCTTCCCTTACTAATAATACATCTATCTTGTAAATCTTATCAGATAGCACATGACATGTAGTAAATCCTCCTGTTGATGAAGGCATCACAATGAATATGAATACAAATAAGTCAAATTTTGGTTTACCATGTGATATTTACATATAAATACTCAATATGAATAAATCTTTGAAACAAAATCACTATTTTCTTTTCCTTGGATGGACTACTTACTTGAACTTTATTTCATCCTTAGTTTAATCGTATTTAAATGTTCAGCAGTATTGAAAGTCTCAGATATTAGCTATATATACATATTAAGTCATTGCAAGGACCATGAAAGCTTTTATTCTAACCATTCTACCAAATAGATGGGAAGAAATGAAAAAAGTGACAGACTTTATTTTCTTGGCCTCCAAAATAACTGCAGAATGTGACTGCAGTCATGAAATGAAAAGATGCTTGCTTCTTGGAAGAAAAGCTATGACCAAGCTAGACAGCATATTAGAAACAGAGACGTGATTTTGTCAAAAAGGGTCTGTATAGTAAGCCATGGTTATCCAGTAGTCATGTACTAATGGGAGAGTTGGACCTTAAAGAAGGCTGAGCACTGAAGCTTTGCGGTGCTATGGTATTGGAGAAGACTCTTGAGAGTCCCTTGGACTGCAAGGAGATCCAACCAGTCCATCCTAAAGGAGATCAGTCCTGAATATTCATTGGAAGGACTGATGCTGAAGCTGAAGCTCCAGTACTTGGGCCTCCTGATGCAAAGAGCCAACTCATTGGAAAAGACCCTCATGCTGGGAAAGACTGAGGGCAGGAGAAGAAGGGCACAACAGAGGATGACATGGTTGGATGGTATCATTGACTCAATGGGCATGAACTTGAGCAAACTCTGGGAGATAGTGAAGGACAGATAAGCCTGGCATGCTGCAGTCCATGAGGTCCCTAAGAGTCGGACATGACTGAGTGACTGAACATCAGTTCTGCCAGCAATAACAGTCACATTTCTAAATCAAATAAGTACTCCAGAAGCTTTATTAAAATTATGTAGCTAATAGACTTACAGTCCTAGAATGTCTGCAATATTACTAAACTTCTAAATAATTATGCTATGTGGTGGCAGTTTAGTCACTAAGTCGTGTCCTACTCTTGCAATTCAATGGACTGTAATCCACCAGGCTTCTCTGTACATGAGATTTTCCAGACAAGAATACTGGTGTGGGTTGCCATTTCCTTCTCCAGGGGATCTTCCCAACCCAGGGATTGAACCTGCATTTCCTGCATTGGCAGGTGTATTCTTTTACCACTGAACCACCAGGAATGCCCAATTATGCCATAGATTTGCTCTAATAAATATTTTTTGTTTATATATCATGAAACTGTGGTTAGATAACATTCTTAGAATGATAAAGAACAAATCAAAGTTTAAAAATTGTGATAATGTGTGGCTAGGGTCAGGTTCCTTCATGGCTCAACTGGTAAAGAATCCGCCTGTAATGTGGGAGACCTGAGTTTGATCCCTGGGTTGGGAAGATCCCCTGGAGAAGGAAATGGCAACCCACTCCAGTATTCTGGCCTAGAGAATTCCATAGACTACATAGACCATGGGGTCGCAAAGAGTCAGACTGAACTGAGGGCCTTTCACTTTCACTTTTCAGGGTCACGTAGACTCATAAAGACTGTATTTAAATTATCCAAATTAGAGACAGGTGAACCTTTGCTGTAAGAATAGTATATATAATATAAAGATCAAAAAACATGAATTTTTTGGAAATTGATTATTATTGATAAAAATATCAAGTAAAATGAACCCTTTGAGATTCAAGTATCTGTCTGTAAATATGAGGTTTGTGGTGTCACATAACTTCCAAGGGTATTTTGAAGAGAAGACAGGTTTGCAGAAAGAGAAGATCAAAGCAGATCATGAGGATGATTTAATGTTATCTACTCAGAAATAGAATGACAGCATTGTTTAGTGTACAGGGCTGGGCACTTACAGAGAGATAAAAAATTCTCAAATAATTAGTATTACATGAGACCAAAACATTTTTTTATATTGATGAACATGCAAATCATTATTTTTGCACAAATAATTTCCTTTCAAAAATATATGCATTTCAATAAAGAACAGTATCAATGACATATTTTATATGTATACCTCAACAAGTAAAAAAATTATTTTTGGAACACATGAGCTTACTTTAATGAATTTCTTAGTCATGTATGTTTAATAATATGTTGCTACTTTTTGAAGATTGTATATTTTGGTGATGTGTTCTTTTGTATATATTTTGTATATATTTTTTCTTTTTCATAAAAATGCAAACCAATTTTTTCCAGGTTACATTTTCTGGTTAATGAGCAAATTGTTGACACTTTGAATTACTTTTTCTCCTTAGACCACAATTTTTGGTTGGTCTAAATGATAAATTCTTTATGATAAACTACAAATGCTTTAATATATAGTTCATTGATTTTTGACAAAATATGCCTTATATAACCAACACCAGGTTCAAGGATGTAGTGTATATATATGTAATCTCAGAAAATTCCTTGGACCTCATTTATTCATGTCTTCTCATACCCACTATCTTGACAACCAAAATTTTGATTTATATCTTTATACAATAGATTTGTCCCTTCCAGAATTTTGCATGAATGGAATAATGTACAGTCTGTACTCTTCTGTGTCTCGCTTCTTCTACTGAGAAAAATTTTTTCATGTTGTAGTGGGTAGAAATACTTCATTCTTTTTATTTGAATAGGTTATTTTCTATATGATTGTATTGAATATGTTTATTCAAATGTACATAGACCATTCATTTGATTCCAGTTTCTGTACGTATATTAGTATTGATAAAAATGTTAAGTACTGAGCCCTTTGAGATTCCAACATCTGACTATATATATATATATTTAGGCTTTCCTGGTGGCTCAGATGATAAAGAATCCACCTGTAGTTCAGGAAACCTGGGTTCAATCTCTAGGTTTGGAAGATCCCCTGGAGGAGAGCAAGGCAATCCACTTCAGTATTCTTGCCTTGAGAATCCCCATAGACAGAGGAGCCTGGCAAGCTACAATCCATGGGATCACAGGGAGTCAGACAAGACTGAGCAACTAGTCACATTATATACAGCACAATCCTGTTTTTCTCTAAATGATTGTAGAATGCAGTATGTTCGGTTTTCCAAATAGTCACTAGCATACTACAATGAGACTTTCTAAGAAAATCAAGCTCTAATATATGCTAAACAAAACAATGCACTATGATAGATTGTGTATTACTTACTATTGTAATGTAGATTTTATTCAGCAGCACAATTCTGTACACAGCACACCTTACAGATGCATAACAAATTGAATATGTATCAACCTGTAATGGGAATTTTTAACAACTACAAAAGAAATCAAATGTTTGACTTACATGTCATATCAGCTAAATGCCCAAGTCAAATATACAAAAATTTGCTCGTGGCATCTTTTTTTTCTTTACTGAGTGGTAACTTCGATAGCATCTGCATTACAAAAATCCATAAAAGTTGGTTTGTCACATTAAAGAAAACTGAAGCAAGTTATGGACATTATCCCAAGCCTACTGCTTGATGTCTTCATTAAGACGTGCCTGCTAAATCCCTTTAGTTTGTCCAACTCTTTGCCACCCTACAGACTGTAGCCCACCAGGCTCCTCTGTCCATGGGATTCTCCCAGCAAAAATACTGGAGTGGGCCTCCAGGGGATCTTCCTGACTCAGGGATTGAACTTGTCTCTCTTATGCCTCCTGCATTGGCAGGAGGGTTCTTTACTGCTAGTACCACCTGGGAAGCCCTAATTGAAACAGTATTATATAATGAATGTCGTAGTTACATTTTCAAGTTTGTGAATGTGTGACTAAGTGAACCTATTCCTAAAACAGAAATTACAACCTTTCTGTGGCGTATTTCCAGTTTTGACCTCTAGCATGCCACTTTTACATACTGCATGGGCCTTCTTTGTGTCCCTAGATTGCACCAAGTTTCTTTCTTTTTTTTTAAGTCTCAAACTGCTTAATTTTTTGTTCATATTTTTTTATTGGCAGAAAATCACTTTACAATGTTGTGATTGTTTCTGCCATACCACAATGCAAATCAGCCACACCTATACATATATCCCCTTCTTCCTAAGCCTCCCTCCCCTCCTCCCATCCCATCCTACTAAGTCATCACAGAGGACCTGGCTGGGCTCCCTGTCTTATACAGAAACTCCTCAGCAGCTCTCTATTTTACATGTGAAAGTGAAAGTCTCTTAGTTGTGTCCTACTCTTGGTGACCCCATGGATTATGCAGTCCATGGACTTCTCCAGGCCAGAATACTGAAGTGGGCAGCCTTTCCCTTCTCCAGGGGATCTTCCCAACCCAGAGATCAAACCAAGGCTTCCCACATTTCAGGCAGATTCTTTACCAGCTGAGCCACAAGGGAAACCCATTTTACATATGGTAGTATATATATATATATATATATATATATGTCTATGCTACTTTCTCCATTCATTCCATTCTCTCCTCCCCCGACTTTGTCCACAAGTCCATTCTCCATGTCTGTGTCTCCATTCCTTCCCTGCAAATGGGTTCACCATTACTGCACCAAGTTTTTTTTTTTTTCTGATTTAAACTTTCATGCATTCTGTTTCTTCTGCTACAAATACCTTTCTAGCTCCCTCACCACCCCTCACACTCCTGAGTCAGTCCCAAACCATGATTCATATCTGCCCACTCTCACTAGATGAGATTTCCTGGCTTTTAAGTTCATATTCAATAGTTTAATTACATCAGCAAGACTTTCCTGTTTTCTTAAAGTGGAATGCTTCATGGATGCTGTAGTCATTGTCTATGTCATTCACCAGTATGTGTGACAATTAAATGCCAACATATTGGAGGTAATCAATAATTATTAAAAAAGAATTGATCCAAAATTTACACTAAAATAATATTTAAAGTAATCGTCCTTAAAAAAAAAATCAGGGATGGTAGTGTTCTCTTTATACACTGATTCATTCAACATTTCATCACTTTTATTTATCATCATCAATGAAAATACAGTAGTAAAGAGATAAATGTGCAGTGTGGTCCAGATAGGAAAATACATGTTCCAAGACCCCCAGTGAACACCTGAAACTGAGGATAGTACCAAGCCCTAAATATGCTATGTTTTTTTTCCCTATGCTATGGGCAGGTAGACTATACAGCATGGATAGACCTGAGAAAAGATGATTAATGCCCAAAAGCAGGATGGAGCAGGGCAGTACATGACTAGATCATGCTGCTCAAAAACATGCTCAATTTTAAACTTATAAATTGGTTATTTCTAGGATTTTTCATTCAGTGTTTTCTGACCATGGATAACTGAAACTATCTAAAGCAAAACTAGACAAAGAGGAACTACTGTAGATGTGAACATATTATTAAAATTTTTACTTCGAAGTGAATTGTGATAAAATTTACCAAAATGACATTTAAGCTATACATTTTTACTAGTTGTGTGTTATTATAACTGAACTAGTAATTTTAATTTCTTGAGGGTTGAGACTATATCTTATCATCAGTGGCAGCGGTCTCAAGATTGCGATTTTAAGAGACAGAAATATGTGTAAATTATTATGTATGTTATTCTTCTGGATGACAGTTTTGTTCTTACCAAGGAATGAAAGACATAAACAAAATCTTTATCTAGTTATAAATGATTGTTTGCAAAATTTATCTCAGAAAATTAGTGTATAACATATGAATATATGTATATATGTGTATACGAATACATGTGATTGATGTATATTTATCCATATTTGTAAGCTGTCTGTGATGCAGTGTGTTTACTCTCAACCTGAGGAAATCAAAAGGAAATGCCATTTTTATATGAATTCTAATGGTTGCTCATGATTGGTCTGTATCAGTATGACAATATATCATTTGAAATATAATTTTATGTGTGCACACGTGTGTGTGTGTGTGTGAGAGAGACAAAGAGATGCAGAATTTGAGAGTGTATACATAAGCTTCTCAAGCAGACACCTGATATAACTTTCTTCACCCCAGATGTAGCTGTTAAAACATTCATTTAGAAATGTTTTATTCTATTTCAGAAAAATAAATGACAAGACAAAATATTCAGTCTTCCTGCCCTTCCATCTAACTTGATGATGTATGGATACTTTACTACGGATAGTAAAGTGATTATATGAAACACACATATACACAGATGCACACTTATTGGTACATGTCACCTACAAGCACATTTTTTAAAGTTTCAAAGTCATATCTGTTTCTCTTTCCTGTCGAGTACTGTAGATGGGGGTTCACAGTTTAATTTCCAGTGCCAAACCCTATGTTGCTCTGACACCATCCTAGCTGTTAATATGGTCGATATTACCCTTAGGCTTATCTGAATAATCCTGTTTATCTGAGCAATTCTAGCCTTTTTTGGGAGTAAAATATGAGACTGTCATATTTTATTAGCTAATGATGGAAATGTATCTTTAGGAACAGAGGAGACAAACCTTTTCTGTTTTTACTCTATACAGTTCACAGAATTTCTGCTACTATTTTGCTCTGTTGCCACATGCAAGAAACTTAATTCAACATTCTATGTCTAATGTTGTAAGTAAATATAAAATGTATCAAAATACTATTTTTTGTGCAAGTTCTAAGGGCCAAAAAGTATCTTTTATCTCTTTTATAATGAAAACCAGTGAACACAACTCCTTTTGATGTAATTTTGAACAGTCCTTGTTCTTAAAAGATGGGTTGCTAATAATCAGCTAGGTTAGCAATTCTCTTATGAAATTAAACCTCTTTTTGATCTACAAGTTTGAGGCAAAATATTCTAAGATAATGAACAGTCTGTCACCTCATTAAGCCCCTCACATCCTTAAGTGAGTCATCCTGGATGTGTAACATTTCTCAGAGATGCATGCCGAATTTAACCTAGACCATGTACTGTATTGTCCTTTTGTCTCACTCATTCTTTTTTATCAGAACAAACCACAGTAAAGAGTATTATTTTATTTTCTATCATTAATACATTCACTAAATACCTCTGAACTCTGCCTTACATTTATATGGGTGTATCTTTCCTTCTCTCCTTTGCCTTTAGCTACTCTTCTTTTCTCAGCTATTTGTAAGGCCTCCTCAGACATTCATTTTGCCTTTTTGCATTTCTTTTTCTTGAGGATGGTATTGATCATTGCCTCCTGTACAATGTCACAAACCTCAGTCCATAGTTCTTCAGGCATGCTGTCTATCAGATCTAATCCCTTGAATCTATTTCTCACTTTCACTGTATAATCATAAGGGATTTGGTTTAGATCATACCTGAATGGTCTAGTGGTTTTCCCTACTTTTTTCAATTTAAGTCTGAATTTGGCAATAAGGAGTTCATGATCTGAGTCATAGTCAGCTCCCGGTCTTGTTTTTGCTGACTGTATAGAGCTTCTCCATGTTTGGCTGCAAAGAATATAATCAATCTGATTTCAGTATTGATCATCTGGTGATGTCCATGAGTCTCCTCTTGTATTGTTGGAAGAGGGTGTTTACTATGACCAGTGTGTTGTCTTGGTAAAATTGTGTTAGCTTTTGATCTGCTTCATTTTGTACTCCAAGGCCAAATTACCCTGTTACTCCAAGGATCTCTTGACTTCCTACTTTTGCATTCTAGTCCCCTATAATGAAAGGACATCTTTTTGGGGTGTGAGTTCCAGAAGGCCTTGTAGGCCTTCATAGAACTGCTCAACTTCAGCTTCTTCAGCATTACTGGTTGGCACATAGACTTGGATTACTGTAATACTGAATGGTTTTCTTTGGAAACAAACAGAGATCATTCTGTCGTTTTTGAGATTGCCCTCAAGTACTGCATTTTGGACTCTTTTGTTGACTATGATGGCTACTCCATTTCTTCTAAGGGATTCTTGCCCACAGTAGTAGATATAATGGTCATCTGAGTTAAATTCACCCATTTCCAGTCCATTTTAGTTCACTGATTCCTAAAATGTTGATGTTCACTCTTGCCAGCTCCTGTTTGCCACTTCCAATTTACCTTGATTCCTGGACCTAACATTCCAGGTTCCTATGCAATATAGTTCTTTACAGAATTGGACTTTTCTTCCATCACCAGTCACATCCACAACTGGATGTTGCTTTTGCTTTGGCTCCGATTCTTTATTCTTTCTGGAGTTATGTCTCCACTGTTCTCCAGTAGCATATTGGACACCTATTGACCTGGAGAGTTCATCTTTCAGTTTCCTATCTTTCTGCCTTTTTATACTGTTCATGGGGTTCTCAAGGCAAGACTACTGAAGTGGTTTGCCACTCCCTTCTCCAGTAGACCACGTTTTGTCAGAACTCTCCACCATGACCCGTCCCTCTTGGGTCAAGATTGCTGGAAGAAATATCAATAACCTCAGATATGCAGATGACACCACCGTTATGGCAGAAAACAGAGAAGAACTAAAGAGCCTCTTGATGAAAGTGTAAGAGGAGAGTGGAAAAAGTTGGCTTGAAACTCAACATTCAGAAAACTAAGATCATGGCATCTGGTCCCATCACTTCATGGCACATAGATGGGGAAAAAAGGAAACAGTGAGAGACTTTATTTTTTGGGCTCCAAAATCACTGAAGATGGTGACTGCAGCCATGAAATTGAAAGATTCTTGCTCCTTGCAGGGAAAGCTATGACCAACCTAAGCAGCATATTAAGAAGCAGAGAGACATTACTTTGCCATCAAAGGTCCGTCCAGTCAAAGCTATGCTTTTTCTAGTAGTCATGTATGGATGTGAGAGTTGGACTATGAAGAAAGCTGAGTGCTGAAGAATTGATGCTTTTGAACTGAAGCATTGGAGAAAACTCTTGAGAGTCCCTTGGACTGCACGGAGATCCAACCAGTTTATCCTAAGGGAAATCAGTCCTGAATATTCATTGGAAGAACGGATGCTGAAACCGAAGCTCCATACTTTGGCCATCTGATGTGAAGAACTGACTCCCTGGAAAAGATCCTGATGCTACAAAAGATTGAAGGCAGGAAGAGAAGGGGAGACAGAGGACGAGATGTTTGGAGGGCATCACAGACTCAATGGACATGATTTTGAGTAAACTCCAGGATTGGTGATGGACAGGGAAGCCTGGTGTGCTGCAGTCCATGGGGTCACAAAGAGTCAGACACAACTGAGTGACTGAACTGAACTGAACTGCCTTACATGCAAATAGTAAGTTTGCATTTCTTCATCCCCTGACAGAAGTATATAGTGACATTCATACTGCATTATATCAGATGATACATGATGTTAGTTTGGTCTATTATTAATGATGTAATCTTTAATCCATTGGTTATTATGGTGTCAGCCAGGTATCTAGTCTGTAAACATGCTTATAATAAGTAAGTTTAAAGAGATATTTTGAACTATAAAACTGTCTTATTCATCATAAAGCTTTTACCCCCATCTTTAGCATTCACTGATGATTCTTTGCTAAATCAACCTTGATGGCAGGAAAGTGATGATTTTGTAATTCCATCATTCCTTCCAAATTTCTTTATTATATTCATCTTATAAGGAAGACATTTCCCCCCAGGCCCCCCATCTCTTTTACATGGGAATATTAGAAAAGTTGCATTGATTCTGTACCAAAATTTGGATAGAATTGGCGTTATTAATGCACTAAATGTATCATATATACAGTTTTACTTTTTCCACTTATTTTGTTTCTCTGTGGCCACATTAAGCAAAAATAGAAACATTATTTATTTAAAAACTTTTATTTGCTTTGTTGTGCATTTTTATGTTGCTGTGATACATTTGACCAATAATTACTGAGTTTAATAAAATGTGTCCTTAAAACTCTGATGGATTCTTTAATCTTAATGAGTTCAGAAATTAGTTGTAAAGTATTTTGTAATGGTGTGTGTGTGTGTAAAATCTCTTAAAGTTATCTTGGATAAATAGCATTTTATGTATCATGAAAAGTATTTTTTGTTCACGTTTCTCTATCTTTTGAGGGATAATTGCATACATTTAACTGATAACATTCTTATCAATAAGAGTATCACCATACTTTCACTATGTCTTTACCTTTTTTTTTTTAAACAAAATACTGTAGTATTGGGAATCAAAGATGTCTACAATCACTGGACCTCATAACTGTGTTACCTAACAGGGGGAAAAGGAGGCTAATTTAGTGATTAGGTTAAGGACCTTGAGATAGGGAGATTATTGATGTCAGCCCTCACTAAACACATTAGTCTGTAAAAGCAGAGTACCTGTGCCTACTAAGGGGAGACTAAGAGGAAGATACAACTACGGAAGAAACTGAGAGTTAACTTTGCTGTCACTGGAGATAGAAGAAGGGGGCCGTGAGCCATGGTATGTAGATACCCTTTAGAAGAAAGAAATTCTTCAGATTTAGGTCAGAAATATAATCTGCATACACAAAGGACAAGCATCCAAAAAGGAAAATGATGAAGGCATATAAAATATTTCACCATTCTTATTCTAAATTAGTCTAAAATATAACTTTAGATAGAAAATAGTAACTGCTTTGGGTTGACTGTTTAGGTTCTCTTCACATTAATGAAGCCCTAGTCCCCATTTTGAAATGGGGCTTTTGAAAGTAATCAGGGTTAGATTATCCTGAGAGATAGGGTTTTCTTGATGGAATCATTGACCTTAGACAAAGAGGAGACAAGAGATCTCTCAGGCATGTAAGGTTTTGGCAGGAAGATGATTGTCTGCAAAATAAGAAGAGGGCTTTCACCAGACATCTAATCTGCTGGCACTTTGATCTTGAACTTTCCACACTGCAGAACTAAGAAAAAAAATGTTTGTTGCTAAAACTAACCAATCTATGGTGTTCTATCATAGCAGCGACTATACATATATGGTTCAATAACAAAAATATCAAAAGGGATGGAAGGGAGGTATTTCACTGCTGTAAAATATGTGCACAATTTGTAAAACAATATAGTGTTATTTGAATGTGGTTTGTGAATAATTAAAATTATATATTGGAAACACTAAGGCAATCACTAAAATGCTTTTAGAACCATAAGTGATATTCTAATGGAGAAAGTAGAATTGAATCATTTAAAAAATCAATTAACACTAGATAAGGCAGGAAAATGTTGGCGTTAGAAGAGACGTGAAATGGAACGTAGAGAAAACAGTTACAAATATAGCAGATACTAATCCAACTATATGAATAACCTCTAAATTAGAATGGCATAAATGAACCAACTTAGAAAAGAGCTTATCCAAAAAAATAAAAAATATCCAGCTATATTTTCTATAAGAAATTCACATTAAGTATAAAGAGAAAGGTAGATTAAAGGTAAAGGGATAGGAAACTAAATAGCATTCTCATATTAATCAAAAGAAAGCTAGAGTAATTATATTACTTCCGATAAAGCCAAATTCAAAACAAGGGACTTTATCAGGGATAGAGTTATCATATGAAGATAAATACACTAATTCTCTAAAGAAAACTTTCCTAAGTTGTATATAATGCAGGAGATGCAAGTTTGATTCCTGGGTCGGGAAGCTCCCCTAGAGAAGGAAATGGCAAGCCACTCCAGTATTCCTGCCTGGGAAATCCAATGGCCAGAGGAACCTGGCAGGCTACTGCCCGTAGGGTTGCAAGGGTCAGACTTGAATTAGCAACTAAACCGCCACCACAACCACCACCAAGAGACTATCAAAAACCTTGAATAAAAGACTAATAGAGCTGGAAAAAGAAAAAAAAAATTCTACTATTTTCAGTAGTTGACAAATCAAGCAGGGAGAAAACCAATAAAATTATAGTTGCCCCCAACAGCACTATCGGTGAAATTGATCTACTTGACATGTAAGGAGTATTTCAATCACCAACCAGCTGGTTACAGATTCTTCTCAAGGTCAAATGGGATGTTTACCAAGTAAAACAACATTCTAAGATATAAAACACAACTTAAAAGGTATAGTAATTTATACAAAGTATTTTCTCAAATCACAGTGGAATTAAACTAGACATTAATACCAGAAAATAGCTAAAATAATTGCCAAATATTCAAAAATCACACAACAAATTTCTAAATAGCACCTTGGTAATTTAGAACCAATTTAAATTATTAAGAAGCTCAAGAGGAATTTTAAATATTTAGAGATAAATAAAATTAATATAAACCTAATGCTAGATCCTGTGCTAGCATTTCTAAGGCTAAAATTATGGTATAAACTGTGTATGTTATAAAATAAGAAATTTCTAAAATCAATAATCTAAGCCTTTACCTTAGGAAACTAGATAAAGAATAGCAATTTAGGTCTGAAACAAGCAGAAGATTCATAAATTAGAGCAAAAATCAATGAAACTGGAAACAGAAAACAGCATAGAAAACAATGAAGTCAAATGCTTGTGTTTTGAAAAGATCAATAAAACTGATAAGACTCTATATACATTAATCAAGGAAAGTAGGGAAGAAGCACATTACCAATATAAAAAAATGAAAGTAGGTTCATTAGTAATGATCTCATGGACATTAAATGGATAATGAATACTACAAATGACTGTCTACAGATTTGCTAACTTAGATGAATTGAACCAATTAGGCCAAATATGGGCTAATTAACTTCAGCAAAATGGGGTAGACAGAGGTGAACAAAATGATAATCTGGTAAATGTCTGCTTCTTCAAACCTAAATCATATTGAGTGGGCCAGAATGCCAGTCAACTTGCCACTTCTAGGAGGTTGTATTTTGAAAGTCCTGAATGGATTTTTGATTTAGCCAAAAGAAGTGAGCAGATTAGAGGCAATGAAATTCAAATTCTGGAAACATTACTTAGAAATTCCAAGTTAGTAGAATCATATACAAAGATTTTAAAGCATCAGAAAAAGAGATAAGTATCAAACTAGAAACAAAAATTTGAGTCAGAAGAAATACCAAGAACCAGTTTGTTGTGAGCATTTAAAAGCAGCTGGATAGTTATTATATGTAGTCAGATATAACCATCTTAAAATAATCTGGGTGATGGTAGATCAAAACAGACCCAGATCACATGCCACAAGGAAGTTTATAGAAAACATGATAATCTAATAGAGCAATTGCTGCACTGACTTTGAATGGGATAACAGATTCTGAAATTATTCAAATAATATAGCAGATGAGGAATACAGTCAGCCTATTCGCACCTTCAAATTTAAGGGGAGGTAGCAAGCTACACAAGATGCTAGGAAAGAGATTAACAATAGCACACCTCAGTTAAATTGATACAACAGGAAAGACAAACTCCCAGCCTTGTGGGGATAACTAGAATATCAGTTATCCAAACTAGTACAGAAAATCCAAAACAGGATACTAACAGAATTGCGTAGTGGTGAGTAACAGAGTGGTAAGTTAAATTTCTTTAAATTCCCCAGTAGCCAATTGAAAAATTGCATGTATAAAGTCAAAGATGGAATTAAACCTACAGCCTGGACTCAATGAGTTACAACTGTGTGAGGAAGTAAACTGCAGAAACCAGAAATACCTAAAATATGAAAATTATCCTGCATTTATTTCACATTATTTTACCTGGCCTGTAATTCTAAACTGTTTTTGATGTTGTTTGTTTTTTGTTGTTGTTGTTTTACTAATTTTATTTATATATTTATTTTTGACTGTTCTGGATCTTTGAGGAGAAGGCAATGGCACCCCACTCTGGTACTCTTGCCTGAAAAATCCCATGGGGAGGAGCCTGGTAGGCTGCAGTCCATGGGGTCTCAGAAGAGTCGGACATGACTGAATGACTTCACTTTCACTTTTCACTTTCATGCATTGGAGAAGGAACTGGCAACCCACTCCAGTGTTCTTGCCTGGAGAGAATCCCAGGGACGGAGGAGCCTGGTGGGCTGCCGACTATGGGGTCACACAGAGTCGGACACGACTGAAGCAGCTTAGCAGCAGCAGCAGCAGCAGCTGGATCTTTCTTGCTGAGCAGGCTTTTCTCTGACCGTGGCGAGCAGGGGCTACTCTTTGTTGCAGTGCACAGGCTACTCATTAGAGCATGGATTCCAGGGAATGCCCACTTCAGTAGCTGTGGCACTTGGGCTCAATAGTTGCAGTTCTGGGCTCTGGAACACAGTCGGATAGCTGTGGTGGAGAGGCTTAGTTGCTCTGCAACATGTGGGATCTTCCCGGACCAGGGATAGAGCTCATGTCTCCTGCATTGAAAGGCAGATTCTTTACCACTGAGCCAACAGGGAAGCCCTCTCATGTTTTTTAAGTATGATACTACACACTCTACACTGAATCGTTAGGGGCAGAATTTGGAAATTAACAAAAGATGCTTTCATTATGCTGTGCTATCTTTAGTGCTGTGTTTTCAGTCACAAAGTCATGTTCAACTCTTTGCAACCCCATGAACTACAGAGCACCAGCCTCCCCTGTCCTTCACTATCTCCTGTAGTTTGCTCAAACTCACATCCATTGAGTCAGTGATGGTATCCAACTATCTTAATCTCATCCTGTCTTTTCAGTTCAGTTCAGTTGCTAAGTCATGTCTGACTCTCTGCGACTCCATGGACTCCAGCACTCCAGGATTCCCTGTCTGTCACCAACTCCTGGAGCTTGCTCAAATTCATGTACATCTAGTCAGTGATGCCATCCAAACATCTCATCCTCTGTTGACCCCTTTCCATCTGCCTTCAATCTTTCCCAGCATCAGGATCTTTTCTAATGAGTTGGCCCTTCGCATCAGGTGGCCAAAGTATTGAAGTTTCAGCTTCAGCATCAGTCTTTCCAATGAATATTCAGGACTCATTTCCTTTAGCATTGACTGGTTTGATCTCCTTGCAGTTCAAGGGATTCTCAAGTCTTCTCCAACATCACAGTTCAAAAGGATCAATTCTTCGGTGCTCAACTTTCTTTGTGGTCCAACTCTCACATCAATGCATGACTAGTGGAAAAACCATAACTTCGACTAGATAGACCTTTATTGGCAAAGTAATGTCTTTGCTTTTTAATATGCTTTCTAGGTTTGTCACAGCTTTTCTTCCAAGGAGAAAGTGTCTTTTAATTTTATGGCTGCAATCACCATCTGCAGTGATTTTGAGCCCAAGAATGTAAAATCTGTCACTGTTTCCATCGTTTCCCCTGCTATTTGCCATGAAGTGATGGAAATGAATGCCATGATCTTCATTTTTTGAATGTTGAGTTTTAAGCCAGCTTTGTCACTCTCCTCTTTCAACTTCATCGGGAGGATCTTTTGTTCCTCTTCTCTTTATGCCATAAGGGTGGTTTCTTTACTGGCAAATAATACAAGTGATGAAGTAGTATAAATTGTATTCTACTTTGAAGAATATTTCAAATTTCCATGTTATCTGTTTCCATAATCTTAATTGTACATATCTGGACACAATAGGTCATGATCATTAATAAATAAAATAATAGACAGCATGGCAATACATTTAAAATGAAACAAAACTTCATCAATGTTGAGGTCTAACTAAACCTAGGTTGGCCACATTTGAGGCTCTGTCATATTCACCATGTTTGTTTCTAGTACAATGCCTGGCAATTATCTGATTTTCTCTAAATAAAGGTTCACTAGCTAGATGTCCCAGACATTTTAGTAAGTTATCTTCCACAAACTCATCACATTTCATCTTAGCACATGTTAGTACCAGAGAGCGATTATTAACCCAATGATATCAATATAAGTACTTGAAACACACACATATAAAATGTAAGAACTTTGAGTGAGTTTATTCAGTGACTTCAGTTCAGTTCATTTCAGTCACTCGGACATGTCTGACACTTTGCAACCCCATGGACTGCAGCACACCAAGCTTTCCTATCCATCACCAGCTCACAGAGTCTACTCAAACTCATGACCATTGCATCAGTGATAAAATCCAACCCTCTCATCCTCTGTTGTTGGCTTCTCCTCCCACCTACAGTCTTTCCCAGCATCAGGATCTTTTCCAATGAGTCCGTTCTTCACATCAGGGGCCAAAGTATTGGAGTTTCAATTTCAGCATCATGCCTTAAAATGAGTATTCAGGACTGATTTCCTTTAGGATAGACTGGTTGGATCTCCTTCCAGTCCAAAGGACTCTCAAGAGTCTTCTCCAACACCACAGTTCAAAAGAATCAATCCTATGGCTTCAACTTTCTTTATAGTCCAACTCTCACATCCATACACGACTACTGGAAAAACCATACCTTTGACTAGATGGACCTTTGTTGGTAAAGAAATGCCTCTGCTTTTTTAATAAGCTGTCCATGTTGGTCATAGCTTTTCTTCTAAGGAGCAAGTGTCTTTTAATATCATGGCTGCAGTAACCATGTACAGTGATTTTTGGAGCCCCCACCCCCAAAAAAATGTCTGTCATTATTTCCATTGTTTCCCCGTCTATTTGCCATGAAGTGATGGCACCAGATGCCATGATCTTAGTTTTCTGAATGTTGAGCTTTAAGCCAACTTTTTCACTATCCTCTTTCACTTTCATCAAGAGATACTTTAGTTATTCTTTGCTTTCTGCCATATGGGTGGTGTAATCTGTGTAGCTGAGGTTATTGATATTTCTCCCAGCAATCTTGATTCCAGCTGTGCTTCATCCAGTCTGGAATTTCACATGATGTACTGTGCATATAAGTTTAATAAGCAGGGTGACAATATGCAGGCTTAATGTACTCCTTTCCTGATTCGGAAGCAGTCTGTTGTTCTATGTCCAGTTCTAACTGCTGCTTCTTGACCTGCATACAGATTTCTCAGGAGGGAAGTCAGGTGATCTGGTATTCCCATCCCTTTGAGGATTTTCTACAGTTTGTTGTGATCCACACAGTCAAAGGATTTGGCATAGTCAATAAAGTAAAAAGAGGTCTTTTTCTGGAACTCTGTTGCTCTTTCCATGATCCATAAGATGTTGGCAATTTGATCTTAGGTTCCTCTGCCTTTTTTAAATCTATCTTGAACATCTGGAAGTTCACAATTTGTGTACTGTTGAAGCCTGACTTGGAGAATTCTGAGCATTACTTTGCTAACATGTGAACTGAGTACAATTGTGCGATAGTTTGAACATTCTTTGGCATTGCCTTTCTTTGGGATTGGATTGAAAACTGACCTTTTCCAGTCCTGTGGCCACTGCTGAGTTTTCAAATTAGTTGGCATATTGAGTGCAGCACTTTCACAGCATCATCTCTTAGGATTTGAAATAGCTTAACTGGAATCCCATCACCTCCACTAGCTTTGTTCGTAGTGATGCTTTGTAAGGCCCACTTGGATTCACATTCCAGGATGTCTGGCTGTAGGTGAGTAATCACACAATTATGATTATCTGGGTCTTGAAGATCTTTTTTGTATAGTTCTTCTGTATATGCTTGCCACCTCTTCTTAATATCTTCTGCTTCCTTAGGTCCATACCATTTCTGTGCTTAATTGTGCCCATGTTTGCATGAAATGTTCCCTTGGTATCTCTAATTTTCTTGAAAATATCTCTAGTCTTTCTCATTCTATTGTTTTCCTCTATTTCTTTGCATTAATCAGTGAGGATGGTTTTCTTCTTTCTCCTTGCTATTCTGCAAGGAATCTGCATTCAAATGGGTATATCTTTCCTTTTCTCCTTGGCTTTTCACTTCTCTTCTTTTCTCAACTGTTTGTAAGTCCTCCTCAACAACCATTTTGCCTTTTTGCATTTCTTTTTATTGGGGATGGTCTTGATCACAGCCTCCTGTACAATGTCAGGAACCTCCATCCATAGTTGTTCTGGCACTCTATCTATCAGATCCATTTCCTTGAATCTATTTGACACTTTCACTATATAATCATAGTCAGTTCAGTTCAGTTCAGTCCCTCAGTAGTGTCCAACTCTTTGTGACCCCATGGACCGCAGCACACCAGGCTTCCCTGTCCATCACAGACTCCCAGAGTTTACTCAAACTCATGTCCATTGAGTCAGTGATGCCATCCAACCATCTCATCCTCTGTCATCCCCTTCTCCTCCTGCCTTAAATCTTTCCAGCATCAGGGTCTTTTCAAATGAGTCAGTTCTTCGCATCAGATGGCCAAAATATTGGATTTTCAGCTTCAACATCAGTCTTTCCAATGAACACTCCAATGAACAATTTTCTTTAGGATGGACTGGTTGGATCTCTTTGCAGCCCAAGGGACTCTCAAGAGTCTTCTCCAACCCCACCTTTCAAAAGCATCAATTCATTCTTTTACAAGTGGTTGACCAGTTTTCCCAGCACCACTTGTTAAAGAGGTTGTCTTTTTTCCATTGTATATCCTTGACTCCTTTGTCAAAGATAAGGTGTCCATAGGTTCGTGGATTTATCTCTGGGCTTTCTATTCTGTTCCATTGATCTATATTTCTGTCTTTGTGCCAGTACCATACTGTCTTGATGACTGTGGCTTTGTAGTAGAGTCTGAAGTCAGGCAGGTTGATTCCTCCAGTTCCATTCTTCTTTCTCAAGATTATTTTGGCTATTCGAGGTTTTTTGTATTTCCATACAAATTGTGAAATTCTTTGGTCTAGTTCTGTGAAAAATACCGTTGGTAGCTTGATAGGGATTGCATTGAATCTATAGATTGCTTTGGGTAGAATAGCCATTTTGACAATATTGATTCTTCCAATCCATGAACACGGTATGTTTCTCCATCTGTTTGTGTCCTCTTTGATTTCTTTCATCAGTGTTTTATAGTTTTCTATGTATAGGTCCTTTGTTTCTTTAGGTAGATATACTCCTAAGTATTTTATTCTTTTTGTTGCAATGGTGAATGGTATTGTTTCCTTAATTTCTCTTTCTGTTTTTTCATTGTTAGTATATAGGAATGCAAGGGATTTCTGTGTGTTAATTTTATATCCTGCAACTTTACTATATTCATTGATTAGCTCTAGTAATTTTCTGGTAGAGTCTTTAGGGTTTTCTATGTAGAGGATCATGTCATCTGCAAACAGTGAGAGTTTCACTTCTTCTTTTCCTATCTGGATTCCTTTTACTTCTTTTTCTGCTCTGATTGCTGTGGCCAAAACTTCCAACACTATGTTGAACAGTAGTGGTGAGAGTGGGCACCCTTGTCTTGTTCCTGATTTCAGGGGAAATGCTTTCAATTTTTCACCATTGAGGGTGATGAAAAGGGAACCCTCTTACACTGTTGGTGGGAATGCAAACTAGTACAGCTGCTATGGAAAACAGTGTGGAGATTTTTTAAAAAACTGGAAATAGAACTGCCATATGACCCAGCAATCCCACTTCTGGGCATACACACTGAGGAAACCAGATCTGAAAGAGACACGTGCACCCCAATGTTCATCGCAGCACTGTTTATAATAGCCAGGACATGGAAGCAACCTAGATGCCCATCAGCAGATGAATGGATAAGGAAGCTGTGGTATATATACACCATGGAATATTACTCAGCCATTAAAAAGAATTCATTTGAATCAGTCCTAATGAGATGGATGAGACTGGAGCCCATTATACAGAGTGAAGTAAGCCAGAAAGATAAAGAACATTACAGCATACTAACACATATATATGGAATCTAGAAAGATGGTAACGATAACCCTATATGTAAAACAGAAAAAGAGACACAGAGATAAAGAACAGACTTTTGTTCTGTGGGAGAATGTGAGGGTGGGATGTTTCAAAAGAACAGCATGTATACTATCTATGGTGAAACAGATCACCAGCCCAGGTGGGATGCATGAGACAAGTGCTCGGGCCTGGTGCACTGGCAAGACCCAGAGGAATCGGGTGAAGAGGGAGGTGGGAGGGGGGATCGGGATGGGGAATACATGTAAATCTATGGCTGATTCATATCAATGTATGACAAAACCCACTGAAATGTTGTGAAGTAATTAGCTTCCAACTAATTAAAAATAAATAAATAAATAAAATTAAAAAAAAAAAAGCATCAATTCTTCAGTGTTCAGCTTTCATTATAGTCCAACCCTCACATCCATACATGACTACCGGTAAAACCATAGCCTTGACTAGGTGGACATTGGTTGGCAAAGTAATATCTCTGCTTTTTAATATGCTGTCTAGTTTGGTCATAACTTTCCTTCCAAGGAGAAGGCATCTTTTAATTTCATGGCTGCAGTCACCATCTGCAGAGATTTTGGAGTCCAAATAGATGAAGTCAACCACTGTTTCCCCATGTATTTCCCATTAAGTGATTGGACCAGATGCCATGATCTTAGTTTTCTGAATGAGGAGCTTTAAGCCAACTGTGTTACTCTCCTCTTTCACTTACATCAAGAGACTGTTTACTTATTCTTCGCTTTCTGCCATAAGGATGGTTTCATCTGCATATCTGAGGTTATTGATATTTCTCCTGTCAACCTTGATTCCAGTTTGTGCTTCATCCAGCCCAGCATTTGTCATGATTCACTCTGCATATAAGTTAAATAAGCAGGGTGACGATATATAGTCTTGACGTACTCCTTTTCCTATTTGGAACCAGTCTGTTGTTCCATGTCCTGTTCTAAATATTGCATCCTGACCTGCATACAGATTTCTCAAGAGACAGGTATTCTTGTCTCTTTCAGAATTTTCTGCAGTTTGTTGTGATCCACACAGTCAAAGGCTTTGTCATAGTCAATTAAGCAGAATTTGATGTTTTTCTGAAGCTCTCTTGCTTTTTCATTGATCCAGCAGATGTTGGAAATTTGACCTCAGGTTCCTTTGCTGTTTCTAAAACCAGCTTGAGCATCTGGAAGTACGTGTATTGCTGAAGCCTGGCTTAGAGAATTTGAGCATTACTTTTCTAGCGTGTGAAATGAGTGCAATTGTGTGGTAGTTTGAGCATTCTTTGACCTTACCTTTCTTTGTGACTGGAATGAAAACTGACCTTTTCCAGTCCTGTGGCCACTGCTTAGTTTTCCAAATTTGCTGGCATATTGACTGAAACACTTTCACAGCATCATCTTTCAGGATTTGAAAGAGCTCAACTGGAATTCCATCACCTCCACTAGCTTTGTTCGTACTGATGCTTCCTAAGCCCCACTTGACTTCACATTCCAGAATGTCTGGCTCTAGGTGAGAGATCACACCATGGTGATTATCTGGGTCATGAAGATCTTTTTTGTACAGTTATTCTGTGTATTCTTGGCACCTCTTCTTAATATCTTCTGCCTCTGTTAGGTCCTAATCATTTCTGTCCTTTATGGAGCCCATCTTTGCATGAAATATTCCCTTATTATCTCTAATTTTCTTGAAGAGATCTCTAGTTTTTCCCCATTCTGTTTTTTTCCTCTATTTATTTGCACTGGTCACTGAGTAAGGCTTTCTTTTGTCTCCTTGCTATTCTTTGGAACTCTGCATTAAAATGGGTATATAGTTCCTTTTCTCCTTTCTTTTTCACTTTTCTTCTTTTCACAGCTATTTGTTTCACCTCCTCAGACAGCGATTTTGCTGTTTTGCATCCCCCATCTGCCCTTGGGGATGGTCTTGATCCCTGTTTCCTGTGCCATGTCACAAACCTCCGTCCATATTTCATCAGGCACTCTATCAGGTTAGTCCCTTAAATCTATTCTTAGTTCCACTGTATAATCATAAGGGATTTGATCTAGGTCATACCTGAATGGTCTAGTGGTTTGCCCTACTTTCTTCAATTTCAGTCTGAATTTGGCAATAAGGAGTTCATGGTCTGAGCCACAGTCAACTCCTGGTCTTGTTTTTTATGGCTGTATAGAGCTTCTTCATCTTTGGCTGCAAAGAATATAATCGATCTGATTTCAGTGTTGGCCACCTGGTGATGTCTTTGTGTAGAGTCTTCTCTTGTGTTGTCGGAAGAGGGGAATATCATAAGGGAATTGATTTGGGTCATACTTTAATTGTCTAGTGGTTTTCCCTACTTTCTTCCATTTAAGTCATAATTTGGCTGAACTGTGCCTGAGTGTGTCCTGTGGAGGAATGTGTCAGTGGTGGCCTGCTGCAGGGGCAGGGGCTCTGGGTGCAGCAGACCTGGGTATGGCATATGCCCTCTTGGAAGAGGTCGCTGTTAGCCCCACCATAGAAGTGCCAGAGCTTACACAGGACTGGGGAAAATTCCTCTTGGAGGGCACAAACCAAACCTTGTGCACACCTGAACCCAGGATAAAGGAGCAGTGACCCCACAAGAGACTGATCCAGACATGCCCATGAATGTACAGGCATCTCCAACTGATGCATGGGTCAGTGGTGATCCACTCCAAGGCCTTTTGAAGGAGGTTGCCATTATCTTCATTACCACCAAGGAAGTTTGTCCTCGGGTCAAGCAATAGGGAGGGACAACAGTCCCACCCATCAACAGAAAAAGTAAAGATTTACTGAACATGGTCCTGCCCATCAGAACAACAGCCAGTTTCCCCCTCAGTCAGTCTCTTTCCTCAGGAAGTTTCCATAAGCCTCTTATTTTTATTCATCAGAGGGCAGACAGAATGAAAACCACAATCACAGAAAACTAATCAAACTGATCACATGGACCACAGCTTTGTCTAGCTCAATGAATCTATGAGCCATGTTGGGTAGGGACACCCAAGATGGATGGGTCATGAAGGAGAGTTCTGACAACATGTAGTCCACTGGAGAAGAGAATGGCAAGCCACTTAAGTAGTCTTGCCTTGAGAACACCATGAACAGTATGAAAAAGCAAAAAGTTATGACAGTGAAAGATGAACTCCCCAGGCCGGTAAGTGCCCAGTATGCTACTGGAGAACAGTGGAGAAATAGCTCCAGAAAGAATGAAGAGACAAAGCCAAGGCAGAAACAACACCCATTTGTGGATGTGACTGGTGATAGAAGCAAAGTTCGATGCTGTAAAGTACAATATTGCATAAGAGCCTGTAATGTTAGGTCCATGAATTGGAAGTGATCAAACAGGAGACGGCAAGAGTGAACATCAAAATTTTAGGAATCAGTGAACTAAAATGGACTGGATTGGGTGAATTTAACTCAGATGACCATTATATCTACTACTGTGGGCAAGAATCCCTTAGAAAAATGGAGTAGCCATCATAGTCAACAAAAGAGTCCAAATTGCAGTGATTGGATGCAAAATGACAAGAGTGATTTCTGTTCATTTCCAAGGCAAACCATTCACTACCACAACAATCCAAGTCTTTGCCCCCACCAGTAATGCTGAAGTTGAACAGTTCTATGAAGATCTACAAGGCCTTCTAGAACTAACACCCCAAAAATATGTTCTTGTCATCATAGGGGACTGGAATGCAAAAGTAGGAAGTCAAGAGATCCCTAGAGTAACAGGCAAATTTGGCCTTGGAGTACAAAACAAAGCAGGTCAAAGACTAGTAGAGTTTTGCCAAGAGAACACACTGGTCATAGCAAACACCCTCTTCCAACAACACAAGAGATGACTCTACACATGGACATCACCAGATGGTCAATACCAAAATCAGATTGATTGTATTCTTTGCTGTTAAAGATGGAAAAGCTCTATACATTCAGAAAAAATGAGACTGGGAGCTCACTGTGGCTCAGATCATGAAATCCTTATTGTCAAATTCAGACTTAAATTGAAGAAAGCATCTAGACAGCAACAATATAAATCCATGGACTGTTTATTATTTATTTCCACCTATTACCATCTTCTTAGTTTATATTCCCTCTTTTCAAGATGTATAGCGTTGGTAATATTCATGAGCTCATTATCTCATGATGAGATTACTTACATGTCACTCTTCGGTCTTTGCACAACTCAGGTTTTAGAATAAGACAAAATTTTTAAATTCATGCCTAAATTTACCAGTGCAACTCAAATCTGATAGTATAAGACTTATTTAGATTACCTCACTGAAGCCTGAAGGTAGAAAATGATAATGTGCTCTCTGATTGGTTCGCAAATTTCTTGTAGAACCACCTTATATATCCCTTACATTCTCAATTTTTCTCTTTTGTGACTGCTTAAGAACCAGGGGTAGTGGTCTTGCACTTAATGCTGCCTCTCACCTTCAGCTCTTTATCTCTAAATTCTCACAGGTATATTCAGAACTTTCATTTCAAAGGACCATTTAACTTCTCACTTGTGGCTAGTAGGGGGCTGCTAGATAGTTGGTCTTAACACTTTAAGATGTTTATCTGTTTACACCAATTTTTAAACATTCTACAATACCTCATAATAAGAATTGCTGTTATTTTAATTTAGAACCTAAAAATGGGTTCTTGCCCACTTGTCTCCAAGAAAAATGGAGGCTCCATACCTCCATATTTAGATGGAGTAATCTGAAAGGATGTAAGTTGGGGAGGAATATATAAAAATAACTTTATTTCTCAAGTAATCAACCTATCACCAGTTAATATTCCAATTATATCATCATGCACCTGTTTGTTAAATTTAGATTCTATAAACAGTAGTTTTCTAACTCCTAATGTTCCTTTGATTCTCCCCTCCCCCAACACCAGCAGGTTCTGCTGTGAACATCTGCTTACTTATTCTAAAACCGTTAACAAATTCATCCCTCAATAAATGTCCCAGACAGTTTCAATCCTTCAGCTCTCATATTGGCCTTTCCTGCTCAACATATGCTCTGCTGTCTGTATTTGTGACCCAGTATATAAGATGATCCATTGGATCATAAAAAAACAAGAGAATTCCATAAAAGCATCTGCTTAATTGTTTACGCTAAAGCCTTTGACTGTGTGGATCACAACTGTGGAAAATTCTTAAAGAGCTGGGAATACCAGACCACCTTACCTGCCCCCTGAGAAATCTGTATGCCAGTCAGGAAGCAAAAGTTAGAACTGGACATGGAACAATGGATTGGTTCCAAATTAGGACAGGAGGATGTCAAGGCTGTATATTGTCAGTCTGCTTATTTAACTTATATGCAGAGTACATTGTGCAAAATGCCGGGCTAGATGGAACACAAACTGGAATCAAGATTTCTGGGAGAAATAACAACCACCTCAGGCATGCAGATGACACCACCCTTATGGCAGAAAGTAAAGAGAAACTAAAGAGCCTCTTGATGAAAGTGAAAGAGGAGTATGAAAAAACTGGCTTAAAACTCAACATTCAAAAAGCTAAGATCAGGCATCCAGTCCCATCACTTCGTGGAAAATAGATGGGGAAACAATGGAAACAGTGAGACTTTATTTTTGAGGGTTCCAAAATCACTGCAGATGGTGACTATAGCCATGAAATTTAAAGACTCTTTCTTCCTGGAAGAAAAGCTATGACCAACCTAGACAGCATATTAAAAAGCAGAGACATTACTTTGCCAACAAAGGTCTGTCTAGTCCAAGCTATGGTTTTTCCAGTAGTCATGTATGGATGTGAGAGTTGGACCATAAAGAAAGCTGAACACCAAAGAATTGATGCTTTTTAACTGTGGTGTTGCAGAAGACTCTTGAGAGTCCCTTGGACTGCAAGGAGATCCAACCAGTCCATCCTAAAGGAAATCATTCCTGAATATTCATTGGAAGGACTGATGATGAAGCTGAAGCTCCAATACTTTGACTACCTGAAGCAGAGAACTGGCTCATTAGAAAAGATTCTGTTGCTGGGAAAGATTGAAGGCAGGAGGAGAAGGGGACAGCAGAGGATGAGATAGTTGGATGGCTCATCGACTAGATGGACATGATTTTGAACAAGCTCCAGCAGCTGGTGATGGTCAGGGAAATTTCTCATGCTGCAGTCCTTGGGGTGGCAAAGAGTCAGACACAACTGAGTGACTGAACTATTTTGAATCTAAGATGGATTCAAAGAACAGCATTCCTTCTCTTGTGGTAAGATTATGTAGGCATAGACAGCTCATATTACTGTAAGAATTTATTATTTTAATTTTTAAAGTCACAATCTGTAGCACTTATTTCTATAATAAATACATCTTCCGGAATCCTGTAAATAGCTAGAGAACACACAGTTTTAAAATGCTTGTCTGCTGCCAAATAATCTTTTCATTTATTTTCTTTTTTCATTTTATCTCTATTTTCATTTTATTGTTTTACTTTTCTAGTTTTCTTTACTCATGTATTTTCTATTTTTCCTTCGGTATTTAGTTTATTTTGAAGTATCCTTTTTAATGCCCAAACTCAGGGAAAACTTTGCATTTATTTATAATGTTTAACAATTATATTATTTTGAAAAGCATATCCTTCACGATTTCAGTCCTTTTTTTATGCTTTAAGGCCCACAAGCATTTTTATATGCTTGAAAAGAAAGTTTATCAGTCATTAATTAGTAGCAGAACTCTACACATCTATTACCCCAAACTTGTTAATGATATTGTTCACTATCATTATTTCATTGCTTCAGTATTTATACTAAATTTTATTTTTTATTTTTATTTTTTTTTATACTAAATTTTAGTCTGTTTTTTCTTTGAATTTTTGAGTGTTAAAAAAATCTCTTTTAAAATCCATTTGACTGTTTGAATGCAATATTTTGTTAATTTTTTCTCATGTATTTTGAAGTGACATTGATAGGTTTAAAATAATTTTCTTTTTTACCTATCTACTTTTGGAATTAAGTCACATATTATACATACATCTCTCATTCAGCACTGACCTTCCAGAGATTTCAGCTTTTTCACCTTTCACTCAACAGAGATGGACAAGCATGTTTATAACCTAGACTCACAATTTCTAGATTATGCCAATTTCTTTCCAGCAAAGTGGTGTAAACATTTAAATTTTTATGTACTGATTGATCAGATTTGTGAATGCTTTTGTATTATATGTGATTAGCTTATGTCTGTGGACATCTCTTCAAACATCCTGACATCAAAGCAAATCAAATAAGTTTTATAGGCATTTGAAGGGTAGACAGTAAATTAACTTTGATCTTAAATTAGTCACTCTTTTTTAGAAAGTGCACAGATAATTAAAATGGGGAAATACAGACATCTCTTAATACTCATTTGCATAATTTATGATGCATTATGCAATAATTTATAAAAAAGAACATACATTTGAATATCAATCCTTTCAGGAATCTGTAATTATCAATATATGTTAAATAAAATTTTAATAATATCAGTTCAATTTCAAATGAGGGTTCGATATCTGACTAAACTAACATTGAGTATAACCTATAAAACTATGCTCACTATGATGTATTTTCCTGGAGGAGGAAATGGCAACCCACTCCAGTATTCTTGCCTGAGAAATTCCATTGGCAGAGGAGCCTGGGGGTTATGATAGTCCAGGGAGTGGCAAAGAGTCGGACATGACTGAGCAACTGAGCTCATGATGCTTGTTTATATTATTAGGATTTGAAGCCCGAATTTGATTTGTACTTAAAAATTCTGGAGAAAAGAGACAATTTTTTGGTTCTTTGTTTTAGATTTTCCCATATAAGATATTATGAGAGGTCCCATTCAGATGGTCATTTAAACAATAAACAAAATGAAAGATTTCAGAATTATAAGGAATGTTGAGGCATTATCCCTCCTCTCCCAGGCTTTCAACCAGTTGATAGATTGATTTAACCTGACATGGTTTACTAAATCTATAAGTAAAATAACATGCATTTTGTTTGAGATCATGTCAAAAGCACCATCTTCAGATCAGTTTCTGAAGAAATTGCAGGTTTTCTAAGAATTTGGGAGTTTTTATGACCTTGGAGTGTGAGTAACAGCTTCCTACCTGAAGAATTTCTGAAGCTGGATTTTGCCTGAGAGGACTGTTGGTAGCCAGACACACGAAGAGCTTAACAATAATAATAGGTAACACAGATGTACAGAGCAAATATAGAGATACCAAGAGGGAAAGGGGGTGGATGGAATTGTGAGATGGGGATTGATGCATACACACTACTGATGCTATATATAAAGTAGATAACTAATGAAAACATACTGCATAGCACAGGAAACTCTACTCAATCTGAACGGGAGGTAAATCCAAAAGAGAGGGAACATGTGGAATATATGTATACGTAGGATTGAGTTTGTTTGCTATACGCTAGAAACTAAAAACATTGTAAGGCAACTATACTATAATACAAATTAATTTTTAAAAAAGTGATTTCCCTTAGTCTAAGAGCTTGTCTTGAAAAGTAGTCAATTCCTGGAAGTAACAAGGAAGCCTCTATTGAGAGATAGGACTCCATGCAAAGATTTGTTAACTAAAAGGAATGCACAAGGTTAAAGCTGTGAGTTGACTTTATTCAGTGTCTTTCTGAGGACAATAGCCCAAGAAACAGCCTCTCAGATAGCACTGAGAAACTGTTCTGATGAGGTAAGGAGGGAAGAAAACTCTGCATGTGATTTTGGCCAACAGGATACATGCCACCACATACAAATCTCTGTAGAAAGTTGCTGCTAGTCAGGAAAAGCAGTTTCCTTAGTTAAACGTTTTAGTGCTCTAAGTATGGGATGATGCAAGAATCTGAGTTCATAAAAAGATTCTCCTGAAAATATCTAACTGTCTGAAGGTCTGTTCTACCAGTTTTCCCAGAGCACAGAGTGCTTCATTCCTGACCTCTGCTGTGAACTCTTTTGGGATGGTTTCTAAGGTCAGCGGCTACTGTGGTTAATGACTCAATCCTTGTAGAGCCAGATGGCTAGTGACATTCTGTAATTGGAAGACTCCAGTAAGAACATTTTTATAATGGTAGAGAAACCAGAATTGTGTGGATCATTTTAACATAACACCTTTTGGAACAACATGAAGCAGCTGGAATTGAGACATGATTCTGACCTATAACCATCTATAATTCTGACAGTAGATAGTGAAGGAAAAGAGAGAATAAATCACGCTTAGTTCCATGTTTTGCACACGGGCAAAAGGATTTTCATGGCACTCTGATGCCACTGATCAAGAAATGGGTTTGAATTGAAACAGGTTTGCAAGGAAGAAAACAAATATCTCTAGAAAATACTAAATTTGAGGTTTTGTAGTGATGGATTTTGGTAGACTATGGGGGAAGTGAATATATATACTGTATGTATACTCCAGTATTCTTGCCTGGAGAATCCCCATGGACAGAGTAGTGTGGCAGGCTACAGTCCATGGGGTCACAAAGAGTCAGACAAAACTGAGTGACTAAGCACACAGCATGCTCAAGTTTATATCTTTATTGACATCCAAATTTACATCTGTATTTTTATTTGAAATTGTACTTCTGTTCAGGTTTTATTTAACCATACAGTTTGTGTAAATAGAACGTGTGTAATTCCAGTGGTGCAAAAGATAATTACCTTCTTTTCATATGTCAAATACATCCCCAGTGTTTTGCTGGTTTTTTGAATTCCATGATTACATATAAGATTCAAATTAAGTATCCCTATATGAATCAAAATGACTGAAAACTGAGTAACTAAATGATTTACCATGGGTAGAGAATGGGCATAGGGGAAAATTAGAAATCTGCCTAAGATCAGTCCCCCAGAAGAATCTGGGGAAGAGAAAGCAATCTCGATGGCTATTTAAAGCTGTAAGTGACTGATGTATTTTTTTCAGCACATCTTACCTAATAAAATTCAAGGACCAGACACTTTATTCAACAAATATACCTTCATAAAACCATTTTGAAGTAGAAGTAAAAGCTACCTTCTGCTGCTAAGTCACTTCAGTCGTGTCCGACTCTGTGCGACCCCATAGACGGCAGCCCACCAGGTTCCCCCGTCCCTGGGATTCTCCAGGCAAGAACACTGGAGTAGGTTGCCATTTCCTTCTCCAATGCATGAAAGTGAAACGTGAGGGATTTTCCAGGCAAGAGTACTGGAGTGGAAAAGCTACCTAGATTCTACTTATTTCTAGACTGGCTAAACATTTTTTTTCTTCATTTTTGACTCTGACTAACATTGTTCTTCTTATAGATTTACAACTACAATATTTATCTAGGAAATAACATGGATGAAAATGACTATACTTTTCCTTACTTTTTAAGGCTTGAATCTATTATTTTTTATAAGAATTTTTTTTAAGTTTACCAACAGCAACAATAACAACATACCAGATATCAAGAGATGTTTTAGAGAAATTAAACCAGGCTTAAGAAACCTTCCCACAGATGACTTCAAAACTGTCAATATTTGTCATGTAGCTCTTTTTGCATGTCATAACATCAAATAAACAAGCAAAACAAATATACCACAAAGCAAAAATTCTGCTTAAATGGCCAGACATACTGGCAAATTTATTTGCGGGGCAATGAAAGTAGGATCTGTACTACATACTGTACACAAGAAATACTAATACCAACCTCAATATGTTTTCAGTCATACTTAGAATAGGTCCCTAATGTCTCTACTTCCCTAGCATTTAGAAAGAAAGAAAGAAACTGAAGTTGCTTAGCTGTGTCCGACTCTTTGTGACCCCATAGACTGTAGCCTACCAGGCTCCTCCGTCCATGGGATTTTCCAGGTAAGAATACTGGAGTGGATTGCCATTTCCTTAACTACAGATCTCATTATAGGCATATACATAATTTCTTATGTTAAACAACTGCATCCATTTTCCATTTTCACCATTTTTAAGTCTATCTATTATGCTAATTTAACAAAATCTAAGAAACTAAATTCACTTGAAGGCTTGAACTGGAAAAATTATAAATGTTTTTGTTTTTTAGTTTTCTTTTCCAGGTCAATTTATAAATTCATTTAATTGGGGGAAATCATGAATTAATATATTTAAGTTTAATTATTTTTCATTATTTTGCCTTATGTTGCTAATAGATTCTGATAAAAAAATATACTGATTCAGCACATAACACAAGTTTGCATAATTCACTGTTTTGCTTGGCACATGAGGGGATATGCTAAGTCTCTGCAGTCCTGTATGTCTCTGTATAACCCCATGGAATTATAGACACGAGAGATACTCAACCCTCATTGATCTTACATTCCAGTGAAGGTTGGCAATTAGTCATGTCAAGTTTGAAGAGTGCTTTGATAAAGGAAGAATAGAGTATATATTAATAGGCATAAGCAATAATAAGAGTCTACATCCCTGCAGTCTGAGGGATGAAAAATAGACCAGAAGAAGTAATATTTAAATTGTAATTAATAACTTGAAAAGCTATTGATGAGGAAGGCTGATGTTGCTGCTGTCTTGATTTGAGATGTTAGAAAATTGAAAATGTTTCAGAAGGAAGTTAATTTCCAAAGAATAGATATATAATAGCATGGTGCATATTCCTGGTAATATGGCTGTGTGACAAATTACAGGAAAATTTAGTGGCATTAAATAACCATTTATTTCATTCACAGATTTTGTGGGTCAGGAAAACTTGACTTGTATATATGGCCTTTGATGCTGGTTGTTGATTTTGGACTCCTGTTTCTCTCTTCATATAGGACATTTCATGTGGTTTCTCTATATGGACTCTTTTGGGCTTTCTTACAGCATGGTGGCTATATTCTACGGGTGAATATCCTGAGAGAGATAGAAGGACACAGAGAGAGAGACAAGAGAGCTAGAGATAGAGAGAGAGAAATGAGGAAGCCAGATCCTTTTCAAGGCTGAGCCTTGGACGATATCTAGGATTATTTTCACTGTACTCTACTAGCTAGAGGAGTGACAGGCTCCCACTTAGAAGCAAATGGAAATAACATTAATTCTGTGTCTTAATGGGGGGAGCACCAGTTATATGTATAACAGTCATCTCAGACAGTGCATTCTTCCACAGTCCACTTTGGCAAATGAACATGCTTAGAATTGCTGAAGCATGCTGTGCAACAGAAAGGAGATTCAGCACTTTATGAGATATGTGGTAGAAGGGTTATGGCAAGATATTGATGAATTTCTTGTAGAAGAAAGTTTTCATAATATTAGTATACTGCAAAGGTCTCTGTATGATTACTTTGTAAGAATGGGGCAAGTTTAACCATTGAGAATATTGTAAAGAGTTTATTTGGAAAAAAAAAAAAAACTTATAGAGGTTAACATAAAATCCAAAGTACTGAGGAAAAAAATAAGTAAAACATACTTTGAACATTTAAAATGGGAAGGCTATGTGGTTAATTGGCTGTGAAGAGTCAGGAAAAAAGGAGTCAAAATGACAAGCAGATTTCTGGCATAACCAACTTGATGAATCTTAGTACCATATAAACAAGCAGAAAAGTAGGAATCTATGTAAAGGAAAAAACAAAACAAAAAACACATGGGCCAGTGATTTGCATGCTGGGTTTTATATAAAGATTCTGAATAAGAAACTGAATGTTTTGGGCTACAACACATAAGATTAATTAGAAATGAAAAAAATATAGACTTAACAAGTTCCCAGTATCAAGAGAACAGTTGAAACCATGGACTATAAGAGGTGATTAGAAAGAATATATAGAAATGGAAAGAAAAGGGAGTTTATGGAAGAGTCTTGCAACATCAAGGGGCTGATGAAAGCTAACATATATCGGTTGTAGCATTTACTGTGTTCCAGCATTCTAACTACTTAAAACATATGATCTTGTTTCATCTTACAGCTATCACATGAAGCAAATGTCACTCTTATCGCCATTAAATGATTAAGAGCAAAATCAAGAGAGGTTAAGATAATGGAGCACGGATTCTCAGTTCAGTTCAGTTCAGTTCAGTCACTCAGTAGTGTCCGACTTTTTGCGACCCCATAGTCTGCAGGAAGAAGGCTTCTCCGTCCATCACCAGCTCCCAGAGCATGCTCAAATTCATGTCCATTGAGTCAGTGATGCCATCCAACCTTCTCATCCTCTGTCATCCTCTTCTCCTCCTGCCTGTAATCCTTCCCAGCATCAGGGTCTTTTCCAGTGAGTCAGTTCTTTGCATCAGGTGGCCAAAGCATTAGAACTTCAGCTTCAGCATCAGTCCTACCAATGAATATTCAGGACTGATTTTCTTTAAGCTTGACCAGTTTGATTTTGCAGTCCAGGGGACTCCCAAGGGTCTTCTCCAGCACTGCAGTTCAAGCATCAATTCTTTGGCACTCAGCTTTCTTTATAGTCTAACTCTCACATCCATAGATGACTACTGGAAAAACCATGGCTTTGACTAGACAGACCATTGTTGGCATAGTAATGTCTCTGCTTTTTAATATGCTGTCTAGGTTTGTCATAGTTTTTCTTTCAAGGAGCAAGTGTCTTTTAATTTCATAGCTGCAGTCACCACCTGCAGTGATTTCGGAGCTCAAGAATAAAAGTCTGTCACTGTTTCCATTGTTTCCTCATTTATTTGCCATGAAATGATGAGACTGGATGCTATGATCTTAGTTTTTTGAATGTTGAATTTTTTTTTTAAGTTTCTTATTATTTTTTTTTTTTTATTAGTTGGAGGCTACTTACTTCACAACATTTCAGTGGGTTTTGTCATACATTGATATGAATCAGCCATAGAGTTACACGTATTCCCCATCCCAATCCCCCCTCCCACCTCCCTCTCCACCCAATTCCTCTGGGTCTTCCCAGTGCACCAGGCCCGAGCACTTGTCTCATGCATCCCACCTGGGCTGGTGATCTGTTTCACCATAGTAAACGTGAAAAGACAGCCCTCAGATTGGGAGAAAATAATAGCAAATGAAGCAACAGACAAAGGATTAATCTCAAAAATATACAAGCAACTCCTGCAGCTCAATTCCAGAAAAATAAATGACCCAATCAAAAAATGGGCCAAAGAACTAAACAGACATTTCTCCAATGAATGTTGAATTTTAAGGCAACTTTTTCACTCTCCTCTTTCACTTTTCATCAAGAGGCTCTTTAGTTCTTCTCCACTTTCTGCCATAAGGGTGGTGTCATCTGAATATCTGAGGTTATTGATATTTCTCCTGGCAATTTTGATTCCAGTTTGTGCTTTCTCTAGCCCAGCATTTCACATAATGTACTCTGCATCTAAGTTATATAAGCAGGGTGGCAGTGTACAACCTTGATGTATCCTTCCACAATTTGGAACCAGACCACCGTTGTCCCATGTCTGGTTCTAACTGTTGCTTCTTGACCTGCATACAGATTTCTCAGAGGCAGGTCAGGTGGTCCGGTATTCCCATCTCTTAAAGAATTGTCCACAGTTTGTCATGATTCACACAGTCCAAGGATTTAGCATAGTCAGTGTAGCAGAGGTAGATGTTTTTCTGGCGTTCTCTTGTTTTTCCTATGATCCAGTGGATGTTGGCAATTTGATCTCTGGTTCCTTTGCCTTTTATTTATCCAGCTTGAACATCTCAGTTCACGTACTGTTGAAACCTCTCTTGGAGAATTTTGAGCATTACTTTGCTAGCCTGTGAGATGAGGGCAGTGGTACAATAGTTTGAGCATTCTTCAGCATTGCCTTTCTTTGGGATTGGAATGAAAATTGACCTTTCCCAGTTCTGTGGCCACTGCTGAGGTTTCCAAATTTGCTGGCATATTGAGTGCAGCACTTTCACAACATCATCGTTTAGGATTTGAAATAGCTCAACTGGAATTCCATCACCTCCACTAGCTTTGTTTGTAGTGATGCTTCCTAAGCCCCACTTTACTTTGCAGTTCAGTATGTCAGGCTCTATGTGAGTGATCATATCATTGTGGTTATCTGGGTCATGAAGATCTTTTTTGTACAGTTCTGCTGTATATTCTTGCCATCTCTTCTTAATATCCTCTGCTTTTGTTAGGTCCATACCATTTCTGTCCTTTATTTTGCCCATCTTTGCATGAAATTTTCCCTTGGTAGCTCTAGTTTTCTTGAACAATCTCTAGTCATCCCCTTTCTGTTGTTTTCCTCTATTTCTTTGCACTGATCACTTAGGAAGGCTTTCTTACCTCTCCCTGGTATCCTTTGAGATTCCACATTCAGATGGATATATCTTTCCTTTTCTCCTTTGCCTTTTGCTTCTCTTCTTTTCTCAACTATTTGTAAGGCCTCCTCAGACAATCATTTTGACTTTTTGCATTTCTTCTTTTTGGGATATGAAGCATGGATTCTAACCTGGACATTTACATCCTCAGCTTGTGTTATTTTTGGCCATTACTATTCCTTCCTAAGACAAGAAATTGAGATGATGTGAGAAAATGAATAAGACCAATGTCAGAGAGACAAAAAGTGAACCTGTAACAAACAGCATCATCAGCAACATGGAGAAAGAGCACTTTAAAACCAAATTATATGTTAAATACAGATGGCTAACAAACACATGAAAAGATGCTCAACATCACTCATTATTAGAGAAATGCAAATCAAAACCACAATGAGGTACCATTACACGCCAGTCAGGATGGCTGCTATCCAAAAGTCTACAAGCAATAAATGCTGGAGAGGGTGTGGAGAAAAGGGAACCCTCTTACACTGTTGGTGGGAATGCAAACTAGTACAGCCGCTATGGAAAACAGTGTGGAGATTTCTTAAAAAACTGGAAATAGAACTGCCATATGACCCAGCAATCCCACTTCTGGGCATACACACCGAGGAAACCAGATCTGAAAGAGACATGTGCACCCCAATGTTCATTGCAGCACTGTTTATAATAGCCAGGACATGGAAGCAACCTAGATGCCCATCAGCAGATGAATGGATAAGGAAGCTGTGGTACATATACACCATGGAATATTACTCAGCCATTAAAAAGAATTCATTTGAACCAGTTCTAATGAGATGGATGAAACTGGAGCCCATTATACAGAGTGAAGTAAGCCAGAAAGATAAAGAACATTACAGCATACTAACACATATATATGGAATTTAGAAAGATGGTAACGATAACCCTATATGCAAAACAGAAAAAGAGACACAGAAATACAGAACAGACTTTTGAACTCTGTGGGAGAAGGTGAGGGTGGGATGTTTCGAAAGAACAGCATGTATATTATCTATGGTGAAACAGATCACCAGCCCAGGTGGGATGCATGAGACAAGTGCTCGGGCCTGGTGCACTGGGAAGACCCAGAGGAATCGGGTGAAGAGGGAGGTGGGAGGGGGGATCGGGATGGGGAATACGTGTAAATCTATGGCTGATTCATATCAATGTATGACAAAACCCAAAAAAAAAACCAAACAAACAAATTATATGTTATTAGTTTTGTATAATTTGTTTGCATGTGTTAGTCGCTCAGTCATATCTAACTCTGCGACCCCATGTATCCTGTTAGGTTCCTCTCTCCATGAAGTTCTCCAGGCAAGAAATCTAGAATGGGTTTCCATTTCCTTCTCTCGGTGGTCTTTCCGACTCAGGATCACACCTAGGTCTCCTACATTGCAGACAGATTCTTTACCAACTGAGTTAAAAGGGAAGACTTTCTCATTATAATTTGGTGAATGGGATCTAGCAGAGTTGAGGACAAATGTATCATAAATGAGAAAAATAAAATCTCATTTTTGTCAAAAATCTTAAAATTAATTCCACAAATAACATTTAAATGTTAAATATTGATATTGTTCTTGAGACATAGATGCATTTATTTGAAGTGACCCAACAACCAATTTAACTCTTAAGAATTTGAAGGAGTCAGTTACAACTGACACAATATAAATTAAATATAAATATATATTTATTATATATATATATATTTTATCACAATATAAATCAGTAACTTTCATAAATATAATTTTTTCATATGTTATTTTTAATCATTTAGGGAGATTTGTGCTCTTTACTAAGTTATATTATCATACCAGTTTAAACTTTAAAATGTATTAAATTAATTCCCCAAGAGTAAAAGGAAGATATGGTATTTCTATCATGTAGCATCTTGTATGCCATGCTCTTTCTCTGTAGTATGAGAGACAATAACTGGAAAACAGGGATTGGAATGAATCTTTGCCATAATGAAATCATTGTCATTGTGCCTTTCCAAGATTATAACCTTAAATACCCAAATGATAGTAGTATTCAGGCAAAATTTAGGACTTAAAACTATACTTGAAGACTAATACAGCCCTTATATTATATAACTATTTGCAGAAATACTATGTGTCTCTGGTTGTATGCAAACTTCTATATATGCAGGGTAATCTTTGTATGACAATATGACATGAGTCCTGGAAAAGCTTGGCCAAATTATGGATTATGTCATCTCTTATGGCTTCCCAGTGGCTAAGTGGTAAAGAATCTGTCTGCCAATGCAGGAAACACAGGAGACACGGATTTGATCCCTGGGTTTGGGAAAGCCCCTGAAGGAGGAAATGGCAATTCACTCCAGTATTCTTGTCTGGAAAATCCCATGGAGTGAGGAGCCTGGCAGTCTACAATCCATGGTCTTGTGAAGAGTAAGACATGATTGATTGAGCACTCATGCTCACATGTACATATGCTCACATGCACACACACACTTAGGCTATGTCCAATATATTAATATAGTAACTACAAAAATTTGTCTGAACTTCTCTGTATTAAGTTGCTTCCCCCAAGTTTTCTGAATATTGCTAAAGAAGAATAAAGTCCTTTCCCCCTCAATGTTCAAGGAAAGCATCCTCCAAATCGCAGAATAAATAAATCCAGCTGGAAGAGAAAAAAGGAAAACAAAACATTAAAAAAATGTGTCAGTATTGATATCATATCTCAGGAAATTGTCAACACCTCAACTCTAATGCCCAGATCTAGAAAGGTCTACTTGATTTCTGAAACTAGGACTGGAATTTTATGAAGTACATCTTATAGATTCTTGTCAGCTTGCTTCATTTTAGATTTCATCCTTGGCAAGCCCTAGAGAAATCTTGGAAGTCAGGAGAAGGGAGCACTCCCTTTTGGTTTTCTTGTCATTCTTGTGAGCTTCTCTCCAGCATCAGCACTTCATTCTAGCTGTGGTTCTGTCCCCTAACTACTTTAAAACCAACCCCTTTTCACCTACTTTGATGGTCCTAAAGCATTTGGCCTTCTCTCTTTCTCAAACAAAAGCAAGAAAAATTTATCTGTCATGATTCTGGAAGTTTAAAGGCCAAGATAAAGGTGCAGGGAGATTCTGTATCTGGTGAGGGCCCACTCTCTGGTTTATAGATAGGATATTCTTACTGTGTTCTCACATGTTGGAATGTGTGAGGGAGCTCTTTTTGTCTCTTTTGTAAAGGCACTACTTATATTTATGAGGGCTCTACTCTCATGACCTAATCATCTCCCAAAGGCACCATCTCCAAATACCATTATATTGGGGGTTAGGTTTCAACATGAATTTTGAGGACACACAAATATTCAAGCTATAGCAAAAACCCAAGTGCAAACTCCATGTTTTTTGTTTTTATCCCCTGACATTTCTGATACTTTTAATTCCCATTTCTTCCTTTTTGTTTATTTTACCAGCTGCTTCCCATAGTAGTTCCTTGGTTCCTCATATGTTCCATTTGCTCTTTCCAGCTCTTGTGTAATCAGTTGTTTATACCACATCCTCTTTTCTAATTTCTAATGTGTCTGTGTTACTTACTGGATCATAATAGCGAGTATTAAAAACTATTGCCAATATGAGTTTATGTTGTCTCTGCAAGGATTCCTGGAAATCCAACAATAAAGAAAATGTTTCCAAACATTGGGCAGTTACTGTCTACAAAAAATGGGCCTACCTTCCTACCAAAAAGAAGGAACCTACCTCAACATAGTAAAGGCCATATATGATAAGCCTACAGCAAACATTATTCTCAATGGTGAAAAACTGAAAGCATTCCCCCTAAGATCAGGAACAAGACAAGGGTGTCCACTTTTACCACTATTATTCAGCATCGTTTTGGAAGTCCTAGCTTCAGCTATCAGAGAAGAAAAAGAAATAAAAGGAATCCAGATAGGAAAATAAGAAGTAAAGCTCTCACTGTTTGTAGATGACATGATACTGTACTTAGAAAACCCTAAAGATAGTATGAGAAAATTACTAGAGCTAATCAGTGAATTTAGCAACTTGCAGGATACAAAATCAATACAAAGAAATCACTTGCATTTCTATATACTAACAATGAAAAACCAGAAAGAGAAACTAAAGGATCAATTCCATTCACCATTGCAACAAAAAGAATTAAATATCTAGGAATAAACTTACTTAAGAAGAAAAAAGAACTGTACAAGAAAATTATAACACTGATGAAAGAAACCAAAGACGACATAAAGAGATGGAGAGATATTCCATGTTCTTCAGTAGGAAGAATCAATATTGTGAATATGATTATACTACCAAATGCAATCTACAGATTCAGCGTGATCCTTATCAAATTACCAATGGCATTTTTCACAGAACTAGAACAAAAATTTCACAATTTATATGGAAACACAAAAGACCCTGAGTACCCAAAGCAGTCTTGAGAAAGAAGAATGGAGCTGGAGGAATCAAGCTTCCTGACTTCAGATTATACTACAAAGCTACAGTCATCAAGACAGTATGGTACTGGCACAAAAACAGAAATGTAGACCAATGGAACAAGATAGAATGCCAATACATAAACCCGTGTATCTATGGGTACCTTATTTTTGACAAAAGAGGCAAGAATATGCAATGGGAAAAAGACAGCCTCTTCAATAAATGGTACTGGGAAAACTGGACAGCTACATGTAAAAGAATGAAATTAGAACACTTCCTAACACCATACACAAAGATAAACTCAAAATGGATTAAATACCTCTATGTAAGACCAGAAACTATAAAACTCTTAGAGGAAAACATAGGCAGAACATTCAATAACATAAATCAAAGTAATATCCTTTACAACCAACCTCTTAGAGTAACAGAAATAAAAAACAAAAGTAAACAAGTGGGACCTGACTGAACTTAAAAGCTTTTGCACAGCAAGGGAAACTATAAGCAAGATGAAAAGACAACCCTCAGAATGGGAGAAAGAATAGCAAATGAAACAACTGACAAACGATTAATTTCCAAAATATACAAGCAGCTCATACAACTCAATGCCAGAAAAACAAACAACCCCATCAAAAACTGGGGGAAAAGACCTAAACATACCTTTCTGCAAAGACATACAGATGACTAACAAGCACATGAAAAGGTGTTCAACATTGCTTATTATTAGAGAAGTGCAAATCAAAACAAAATGAAATATCACCTCATACTGGTCATAATGGCCATCATGAAAAAGTCTACAAACAATAAATGCTGGGAAGGGTGTGGAGAAAAGGGAATGCTCTTGCACCATTGGTGGGAATGTAAATTGATAACAGCCACCATGGAAGACGGTATGGAGATTCCTTTAAAAAAGTAGGACTAAAACCACCCTATGACCCAGCATTCCCACTCCTAGGCATACACCCTAAGGAAGCCAAAATTGAAAAAGACACATGTATCCCATTGTTCATGAACACAGAACAACCTAGATGTCCATCAACAGATGAATGGATAAAGAAAATGTGGTACATATACACAATGGAATATTACTCAGCCATAAAAAAAGAATGCATTTGAGTCAGTTCTGATGAGGTGGATGAACCTAGAACCTATTACACAGAGTGAAGTGAGTCAGAAAGAGAAAGATAAATATCATGTTCTAACACATTTATATGTAATCTAGAAGACTGGCACTGAAGACCTTGTTTACAGAGCAGCAATGAAGACACAAACATAGAGAATAGACTTGTGGACATGGGGAGAGGGGAGGAAGACTTGTGGACATGGGGAGAGGGGAGGAGAGGGTGAGATGTGTGGGAAGAGTAACATGAAAACTTACATCACCATATGTAAAATAGATAGCCAACGGGAATTTGCTGTCTGGCTCAGGAAACTCAAACAGGGGCTCTGTATCAACCTAGAGGGGTTGGGAAGGGGAGGGAGACGGGAGGGAAGTTCAAAAGGGAAGGGATATATGTATACTTATGGCTGATTCATGTTGAGGTTTGACAGAAAACAACAAAATTCTGTGAAGTAATTATCCTTCAAAAAAAAAGGTAAATTAAAAAAAAAAAAAGGGCAGTTACTAACTTTAGGATAAACAAAAAAGTAAAGAAAACAATTTCCTATATAGAAACACTGAGGCATGAGTTGGCATATAACCTAAATACAGATCTTTCTTAAGAAAATTTTTATTGGTGTATAGTTGCTTAAAGCATTGTGTTATTTTCTGCTGTACATCAAAGTGCATCAGTCATACATACACATATATCCCCTCTTTTTTGGATTTCCTTTCCATTTATATCACCACAGAGCATTGTGTAGACTTCCTTGAGCCATACGGTAGGTTCTCATTACTTATCTCTTTTATACATAGTGTGTAAATATGTCAGTCTTAATCTCCCAATTCATCCTACTCCATATTTCCCCCTTTGATGTCCATATGTTTGTTCTCCACGTCTGTGTCACTATATCCGCCTTGCAAATAGGTTCACCCATAGCACTTTTCTAGAGACCACATATATGCATTAAACAATATTTGTTTTTCTCTTTCTTACTTACTTTGTTCTGTATGACATTCTCTAGGTCCATCCATGTCTCTGAAAAGCAACAGTTTTGTTCCTTTTTAATCAAAACTACAATCAGTTATCACCCCACACCAATCAGAATGGCCATACTATCAAAAATTCTATGAACACTACATACTGAAGAGGGTGTAGAGAAAAGGGAACGCTGCTACACTGTTGGTGGGAATGTGGATTGGCACAGCCACTATGGAAAACAATAAGGAAATTCCTTAAGAAACTAAAAATAGAACTATCATATGATCCAGTAGTCCCATGTCTGGTCATATACTTAGAGAAAACCATAATTCCAAAAAATACATGCACCCCAATGTTTATTCCAGCACTGTTTTCAACAGCCAATACATGGAAACAACCTGTGTCTGTCGATAGAGAATGTATAAAGAACCGGCACATATATATATATATATATATTATATATATATATATTATAGATTGACTTAATAAAAGTTGTAATACTGACTGTATGGGGAAGGGAATGCAGAGAGGATGGTAAAGTTTGCAAACTAAATCCACCTCTTCCACAAAAGGAAGTCAATAAACAAAATCTAAAAAAAAAAAAATAATGATTCCTAAATGTTTTGAAAGTTATGACTCCTAAATGTCCTGAAAGTTGTCTAGATACCAATCAAGATTTAGATAAGTATTTTCTACAATAAATGTTATATCTAAAGATGGTATCATTCATTATTAGAAATGGAACATTAAGTTTTAAGATTTATTTATTCCCTGGATATACATTAGTGGGTCGATATTTGCAACCTAGTTCATTCTTGATTATTGACTTAAGTCAGCTTAATTGAATGCAGACATGACAAATGATAAAAAAAATCCTATGATGGTAATACCATTTAAAAAAACAAAGTATTCGGCATAATTTTATTGAAATTCTAAATCACTGTTTTGTTGAAGATTATTTGGAAGGCTTTTTGCACTTTCCTAATTGACATTATAATAGTTCAGAACACTACACAGAGGATATATAAGGTGCTTAGTTGCTCAGTCGTGTCATTCTATGTGGCACCATGGACTGTAGCCTGCCAGGTCCCTCTGCCATGGGATTTTCCAGGCAAAAATCCTGGAGTGGGTTGCCATTTCCTGCTCCCAGGGATCTTCCCAATCAAAGGACCGAACCTACATCTCCTGCATTGGCTTATGGACACTGCCGCACCACCTGGGGGGCCCTAGAGGATATATGAGACTATAGGTTAAAATATAAGTTGCTTATATATACTTATAATTTGCTATTTCAACTACACTGTGATAACCAAATTCTAAATTATTTTGCCTCTTATAAGTAGTAAAGTTTAGTCTCTCAATTAGGTCAATAAAGAGTCACACTGATCCTTTTTGACCACCAGAGTATCATTAAGTAATATTCATGGAAGTGTCGGGGCCTTTAGAAAGGAGAGCTAATTAAAGAACATTTCTTGAAGACAAGGTACTTCTGAGATAATGTATTGCAGAATTATTGAAGGAATCCTTAGAACTGAGAAGTTATATTGAGACACTATTCTGATACTGATATTATATAAAATATGTTAAGTTCACTTTGACATTTTAAAGAAGAATGAAATGAAAGAGCTTCCTATTATATGTACTGAAAATCTTTTATGACATAGTACTCTTATTTCCAAAGTTATGATTAAAACTGCACTTCAAAAGTCAAATCTTTTCAAAGAAACTCTAAATTACTGAGTAAAGAATTTTGAAATCTTATCTGATATTCTTATGAAAAATTCTTCTGACCTTTGGTTTGACATTGAAGAGCTTTCTCATTTTCCGAAAACTCTTTTGCTGTGTTCTTTTCATGAAAGTGGAATGACTGGGAAATAATCTGACAGAAAATATATGCTCAATGTGTTATGAGAGTAAGTTTCATACATTTGTGGTACATATAGTTTTATTGTATGTATATATATTCCTATAAGAATAAATTTTTAAATTTATAATCCAAAGTACTTAAATCAAAATATACTGATTTCCTTTGCTCTGCATAGTGCGTCACATGGATATTTTCCAGGTCATAGTTTTCTTTAAATGAGTAAGTTAGATATACTTGTAGCTATGAGTAGAAGAATTGGTCTCATTACTTTTAAGTTAAAAGGATAATATTACAGAAAACAAAATATGAGCTCTGTAGCTATCTGAAAAGAAAGAACTTTAAAAATGGGTAAAACTTCTGCAAAAGAAGTTTAATGGCTATGCATTAGAATCTCAGCGTCTCTGATCTGACGGCAAAGCATTAGGCTTGGAAAGTGGGTACTTCTATTTAGGTATGGCCGTTTGTGCATGTCAATTTATTTTCTTCTTCCCCCACTCTTACTGAAATGAAATAAAAAAAATTGATCAAAACAAAGACAAAAGACAGGGGAAAGTTTTTAAAAGACATTTGGGATGCAGCAAATCAAAGAAGGTGAGTTTGCCTTTTATATAATGCAGGATATTGATGAAAACAAAAATCATTACTTCATATAGTCCTTGAGATTCTCAGAACTTAGATAAATTTAGAATGACGCACATGGCAGAAACGAGTAGACTGTTGAAAACAGAATTGTGCTTTGTCCTCTGCCAGATGGGAAATAGATTATTTATTTCGTGAAAAATGTTACAAAAGGTACTCTGGGTTCCAGAACCCAAGCACAGTAGAAGAAGACTGAAAGAGAAGATACACAGCCCAAGGTTTCTTTGTACTTTCTCTTCCAACTGATTATTTTGCACAGGCTCAATAAAGGAGAAAAGGTTGCCATGTAACCATGGAGTGTATGTCAAGTCTCCTTGAAACTAGAAAGGATTGCAGGCAACCACTGTGCAGGGAGAAGGGCAGAGAAAATTTCTCTAGAGACAGAACAGTAAAAGCAGTAGGAGAGATTTTTGTCTGCCATTTTCTATTACTGAAAATTAAGATTTATGTCATAGCTCACTATTTTATACTTTTAATCTTCGGAACAGCCAGTGCAGTGCGGCTTTGGGAAGATTGGTTTAGATGAGAATATAGCCATGATTAGTTTTGATAGGAAGTAGGTACAGTGTTTACAATTAATAATGGTCACAGACAGGCAGCTTTTCAGTGTTTTACCCCCTGAGGACTAAATGATCAAAACTAAGGGAGACAGTTCTTTAAAACGATATGCATCGTCAGGGGAAATTCAGAAAATATAACACTAGATCTCCATGAACTCTGCCCCTGTTACTGGAGTAAAAAAATCTGCAAAATTATGATCTAATGTCTTTATATTACTTCTGATCCATAGTTGTAACCCTGCTGATGGATTTTGCCTGAGAATCCAGAACTCACAATGAAAATTAAATACATATTATTTTTTTCCCATTTATTTTTATTAGTTGGAGGCTAATTACTTTACAATATTGTAGTGGTTTTTGTCATACATTGACATGAATCAGCCATGGATTTACATGTATTCCCCATCCCGATCCCCCCTCCCACCTCCCTCTCCACCCGATTCCTCTGGGTCTTCCCAGTGCACCAGGCCCGAGCACTTGTCTCATGCGTCCAGCCTGGGCTGGTGATCCATTTCACTATAGATAATATACATGTTTTGATGCTGTTCTCTCGAAACTTCCCACCCTCGCCTTCTCCCACAGAGTCCAAAAGTCTGTTCTGTACATCTGTGTCTCTTTTTCTGTTTTGCATATAGGGTTATCGTTACCATCTTTCTAAATTCCATATATATGCATTAGTATACTGTATTGGTCTTTATCTTTCTGGCTTACTTCACTCTATATAATGGGCTCCAGTTTCATCCATCTCATTAGAACTGATTCAAATGAATTCTTTTTACTCAGCCATTAAAAGTGCATATTATTTAAATTAATGAAAAGGAAACAATAATAAAATGAAAAACTTAAAACGTGCTGATTCAGTTCAGTTCAGTTCAGTCACACAGTCGTGTCCAATTCTTTGCAACTCTATGGATCACAGCATGCCGGGCCTCCCTGTTCATCACCAACTCCCAGAGTCTACTCAAACTCATCTCCATCGAGTCAGTGATGCCATCCAACCATCTCATCCTCTGTCATCCCCTTCTCCTCCTGCCTTCAGTTTTTCCCAGCATCAGGCTCTTTTCCAATGAGTCAGCTCTTCACATCAGGTGGCCAAAGTATTGGAGTTTCAGCTTCAACATCAGTCCTTCCAATGAACACTCAGGACCGACTTCCTTTAGGATGGACTGGTTGGATCTCCTTGCAGTCCAAGGGGCTCTCAACGTGCTCATTACTCTCTACCAATCACTTATCTATTCTTTGTGAATTTCTGTTCTGTACTCTAAAAAATTGAGAGCCTAGACTGCATCACCTCAGTCTCTTCCCTTTGGTTTTGAGTTAGGTTCTGTTGTGGGAGACAGATTTACTTACTCTACAGTTTAATAAAAACAGTCTCCTCTAGGGCAGAATTCAGGCAGGTTTACTTCCCAATATAAATGTTTCCGGGTCCCTAAATTCAAGACCCTTCTCCTTCAATACATCCTACTGTGAATGTATTGTGGGATTCTAAGTGCCATCTTGTCTTGTGATCCTTTTTGATGACCTGATTTTGTATGGTGAGTACAATTGATTGCTTATTATTGACCAGGCTAAAACTCTGTAGGGAGGCCAATAAAGTTATTGGTAATTTACAATACTTTAGTTAACCCTTCTTGCATCATCCTGTGGGATTGGGTCTGAGGGAACCAGAGTAAAATAATAACATTCCAGCAACAGCTATTGCTGTGGGTAATAAACTCTTTTTTTTTTTTTTTTCTGACGTACCTAGAGTTCTTGGGGTTTTGCAAGCATCTTAAGGTTTTAATTTGTCAGGTAATATTTTAGTTTTTAAGTATGAATGAAGTTTCTTATCTGTTATAGTTCCTGATGGCAAGATCAAAAACATATCTATACAACAGTGGGACAGTGTTTGTCCTTTTATCTTGGGTTGTTATTTATACAAATTGTGTAAATTTCTCTTTGAAGTAAAATCCTTGCATCTTGGCACAAATCACAGTAGTGGATCAAAGTGCTGAATGAATTATTGTATTCTTCACTACAGTGTGCTCACGATTAAAACAGACAAAACTATCAATTCTTCCAAAACTCCCATTAACAATATGATTACTAAACCATTTATATATGTCTGTGGAGCCTGGCAGTCTGCAGTCCAAAGGGTTGCAAACAATCAGGGACAATTGAGCAGCTAAGGACACACATACTTATATGGCTAACACTTGTGTGTTTTTGTCTATATTTTGCTAGAGATGGACAGTCAAATTACTGAGTGTTAAAATCACTCAAATAGTTCATATTTAATTTTATTTACACTGTTTATATTTGTTTATATTATATTATTAAGGACTTCTTTAATTTTATTTTAATCTGACAAATTATTTTTTATGGATTTAGAATCAAAACATTAGTGAAAATAATTTTTAATACTTAGAAAATGTTCTATTTCATTTCATCTTTCAGTAGCCCTGATAAAAATTTATTATGTCCATTATGTATATACAATTTTTGGTGTGCATATATGTAACAATTTATACCTTTATGCATTTCATAGAATTCCATAGGAAACAGATTTAAACTGTGAATATGGAGTATGCAAAAAATGAAAATTATGCAGAAAAATTGTCTAAAGTTTGAAAATGGGGGAAAAAAGAGATTACAGGGTATTTCTTTCTGTGGAGGTCTGGGTATTGTGTAGGTGACTCCTTACAATTAAGTGATTTTGCATAAACATGTACAACTGGTCACCTTTGTTACTATCTAGGCTATTTTACAATTCTATAGAAGGAGACATAAAATTATAGAAAATAGGGGATATGCAAATATTTTCTGACCACTGCAGTACAAAGAATCACTGCTCATAGCAATGGACATGAATTTTTACTACAGAAAATATACATCTCTCTATGATCAGTTTCACTTAAACAGGTTTTAATGTATTAATATTTGGATCATCATTAACTCATGGATTTAAAACGTCTTTGACAAATGTCCATTTTGTATTTGAATGAAAGTCAATATAATCATATGTGTAAGTTGGAAACTGTTTTAGATTATTGCCAATGAGATATGGCAGAGAATTTTGCCATGATTGTGTTGCTCATTGCAGTTAAAATATGGTTTATGATGTGTTGAATGAAACTAGAATTCAAACAACTAAGAAACACTTTCCAAACTGTTAATAGGACCTCCTCACACACACAAAAAATTAACGAAAGGAAAATTTGTTCTAAACACATGCACTTTAAGTGCCATCTTTTCTTTTGGTAACATTACATGAAATAAAAACAATTTTTTTGGAAAATAGCAGCAGTAACTAACATTATATTTTTTAATACTCAGAGTATATTTTATGTCTTGATAAGTAAAGTTTACAATAAGTCAGAAATTGTATTCTAGGACAAAAATGGCTTGGTAGCTACATATCCAGTATCTATTATTGTTGTTTAAGGAATTGTCATAGATAAGCTGAGAAATGGTAAAGAACTATGTGATTTACATATTTATGCTAACAGTATAACAGTCCTCTGTAATATCATCTCATTTACTTAAAAATTTGGATTTACAAAATATCATTTTTAAGAAGGATATAAATATTTAGACTTTCAAGAATATATTTTCAGGCCCTTCAATTATGAAATTCACACATAATCTCTGGTAATTTTTTACTTTCCATTATACTTATAATACACATGTGAACAGTAGCAATAAAAAGAGTGTTTCCTGCAGAGTTATTTTCCCTGGATCTAGTTAATTCAGTATAGCAGAAAATTTCAACCGAAGGATAGTAACCATAAAATATCTTTGTAAATTAGATCAAGAAACTTTAGAATGAGTATGTGATATTTCAGTGAATAGTGAATTCTGTTGGTATATGTGACTTTCTCATTTTACAGTATTAATGGTATGGTGTGTAGGACCTATTTAATATCCTATTTTATAATAAGGTACTGTATAATATAATCATACAAATGTTTTGTTATAATTAAAATATATAAAGTGACATATACATAAAAATAAATGTCACTTATCTATCTCTTTAAAAGCTGCATGGTTATATACTAAATGATGCCAAAAATGAAATGGTTGAAGAATGAAAGTGAACGTGAAAGTCACTCAGTTGTGTCCGACTCTTTGCGACCCTGTGGGCTATACAGTCCATGGAATTCTCCAGGCCAGAATACTGGAGTGGTAGCTGTTCCCTTCTCCAGGGGATCTTCCTAACCAAGGGATTGAATCCAGGTCTCCCACATTGCAGACAGATTCTTTACCAACTGAGCCATCAGGGAAGCCCAAGAATACTGGAGTGGGTTTCCTATCCCTTCTCCAGCAGATCTTCCCCATCCAGGAATCGAACCAGGGTCTCCTGTATTGCAGGCAGATTCTTTAGTAGCTGATCTACCAGGGAAGCCCAGTTGATGGACATTGGCCTATTTATTATAATGGCATCTATATAGAATACTGAATTATTGTCTTTTCTGAAGACAGGTTGTAGAAAGTGCCAAGAAACAGTAATTGGGAAAGGCTTAAAATGACAAAATTGTTAACAAAAAGTAGACTCCATATTAAAGGTTTATTAAGATCCAAAAATAAATATGTTTGGCCTAATTGGAATAAATCACACAGATTGTGAAAACTTTTAAGTGTTTAAGTTCATATAATACTGAGTTTTCTGTCAGATTCCTTGCATGAAATTAAAATTAGATTAGTAACTGATTAAAATGCTAATAGGAAAAAAGAAAACAGTATAAATATTTAGGAGAGTCATTACTGTTTTGTACACTTATTTATCACAAACATATTATAAGATCCTTATCTAAAGGATATGGCCTATAGTAATAACTTCACTTTACTTATGTAACTACCTGCCCTTTGGTGGGCAACTCTGATTAATATACCCTAGACTTTCTCTCCTATCTTCTTTACTATCTTACTACAACTCAGAATAGGTAAATAGTATCATTTTGTTTGGTTTGAAGATGATAATTAAGAAATTCAAAAGATTGTATCACTTGTGTAGAACCAATCAGGTAACAATGACCTTAAATTTAAGGGCAAAATCTGGAGATTTTTGTTTTGTTCTTAGTATTGTGTCTTTTCCCCATGTGCCCTTCGTCTATTAAAGTAACATGCATTCAGTGGGCACTCAACACAATTTGAATGATGAAATTTTAACAAAGTATATTAAATATTTCTTCTTTTTCAATAAGTTGACCTACTGAATATATAATTCAATCATGCACTAATATTTGAGAATTACATGCAACTACTTTTAACAGCAAAGTACAAAATAAGTATAATAAAAATGTTAGTAATAGATGGAACTAATATTGGGATTAGAGTGAAAATATCAAACTTATTTGAACTCAATTAAAAGAAAACATTTATATTGTTTTCCTTTTTCCTGTTAGCTTTTTCATCAGTTATTAATCTAATTTTCATTTCATGCAAGGAATCTGACAGAAAGCTCAGGATTATATGAACTTCAACACTTAGAATTTCGCAATTTAAATATTAAAAAATATTTAAAATGTTTTTTAAACAGAAAAGTTTTCATTTCAGTGCGAACTGAACAGTCTCATAAAAAAAAATCTTTAGATGATTTTTCAAAGACTTTATAACTGCCTGCTCAGATATTAGTAATTCATTGTAGACGTCACATAGGGCAGAAGGATAAGGTTTCTAAAAGTAATAATTTAACTGATAGAACTGCAAAAGCTGCTGTCAAAGCATGACAGACTGAAAATATAGAGCCTTTAATTTAATACAATAAAGAACATTTTCAAAAATATGCTTAACAAAAGAAAATGGTCACATGGATTATAAAAGAGACTAAATAAAATTTTGACTGAATGATGGGAATTAGCTAACAAAATATTTCCTGTACCACACATTTGCTTGGTTACTGTTGTGTCATCAACAAAATCATCTGAATAAAAGATAAATTTTAAAGACACCAGACTCTTACTATGCCTACCAAGAAGATAAAATTGTTCCAAATATATTAAAAGTATGTGCCGTTTGTCTGCATAGCTCTTCGTAGACCAGTTTCAAGGTAAGCACATGGTTTTTGTTCTGACCAGTGTTACTAGGAAGTTGGTAGTAGTTGGATTTTATAGAACTAATGCTTGTAGAACTAAGAGATTTTTGTCTAGATATGGTATGTATGATATCCTGATGGCCTGATGGCCTGATGTCTTTCCTTCTTCAAAATGTGATATTCAGTGTTGAAGTCTCAATACACACAGTTCCTACTTTGGGAGTATGGGAGCACCCTGAGTAGGACTGAGGAAGTCACTTTATTTCTGCTGCTGTGAAGGATTATGTAAATTTTTGCAGAGTTCTAGATACCTCAGTGCTCTGGACAGTCTAGTATAGCAGATTAATCAAATTCTAAAAACACATCAGCTACAATTCTGCAACCACTGTACTAAGATGTCTTAGAGCTTTACCACTGGCTTTGTTAAAATTTAGAGTGGTACTCTCAAGCAAGAATGGAGTTTCTCCCTTTAAATTTGTGTGTAAAAATAAATAAATAAATAAATAATTGTTTGACAAACCTATTAATTTGAGTTTGAGACCATGTCTTGTACCTAACTTAACTGAATTCTCTTATAACCACATTATACACTCAAAAAAAAAAAAAAAAAAAAGCTTCTCATTCCTAGGGACCCTTTCAAGTGCTGCTGACTATCCATCTGCATTCATGTTCACCACAAAGCCAGCAGCTCAAGAAAACTGTTCTGTGCTTGCTACAAAAGTCTTCAAATGTAAGTTTTCTACATTAACTGATATTGGTAGGGGACTAAACTGAAAGGAGGAATTCTAGCAAACTGATCACTATGGTCATAGACTGCCTTGGTGTCTTATTCACTATAGGTTGTTTTCAATTACTTTACTGGACAATCACATTTTATTAGAAAACAAGCATATCATTTGTTACATTGCTCTTTTCTTCTTGTACTTCCGGTAATAGTTTCCACAAACTCATTTCTGATCAGCTCTAGCTTGCCCCGCCCCTCAGTGAAGCAGCACCTGAACTTAGAAGTCCAACAATCTAACTGCTGAGAGAATAAAATTGAGACTGAACTCATGAGTACTTTTTAATCATAACTAAGTAAAAGTGATTAATATCTACTTAGGTGTCCGGTCCTAAATTTGATACGAAATATATTTTGGTAACCGGTTTGCTGGGAAGGAGAGTTTAGAAAAGAAGACTTGTAAATATTATACTACTATGGTGGCTCAAAGGTTAAAGCGTCTGCCTGCAATGCGTGAGACCTGGGTTCGATCCCTGGGTCAGGAAGATAGCCCGGAGAAGGAAACGTCAACCCACTCCAGTATTCTTGCCTGGAGAATCCCATGAACGAAGGAGTCTGGTGGGCTACAGTCCACGGGGACGCAGAGTCAGACACGACTGAGCGACTTCACTTTCACTTTCACTCATAATAATAATAAGCAGAAATATGGCAATTACAGCTGCAATCTGCAGAAGACAGTTCTAATATCACTTTATGAATTTCGGGATGCAAGTTCACTCAAGTCCCAATATAGATAGAAAAACAAAGCTGAAAGTCAATTATTCATGGAGACTTTGTTGACTGTTGTAATAGTACAATTATTGATTTATATTCAATGTGAAAAAATAAAGTCCTGAGATGAGTTTGTTCCCCAAACTTACAACCTTTAGAGTCCTTTAGTTCAAGCTGAACTTTTCTGTGGGTACCTCATTGTAAGAATGTGATACTTGATGAGGGCCATGGATGTCTTTACATTTTATATCTAGGAATAAATATTTAGAAAGACAGAATAATTGCTAAAAGGCCTAAATAAAAATCACATAATAAAGGGCCTAGACAAAAGCTATATAAATGTGATGGCATGTGATTGACTGAAACTCAGGAGGTAGCTTTTGGACCTTTCAGAATCTTAAAAACAAAAACAAAAACAAACAATAAATTAGATTATCAGACTTCAGAGTTAAGCTACTCTTGCGGTTTATACTGGCTAAGACTTCAGAAGAAACTATCAAATAATACAGTGTTATTCCTTTGAACATGAAAGCAATGAAAACATTACAATGTCATGAAAAGGTAACATGTGACAAAAAATATGTTTGCACATTTTGAATCAAAAATCTGATTCACCTCTTCATCAGTAGTACAGTGTATCCAAAAGTTATTCCCTAAAAGCAAATATTGTGCTGCTTTTTTAAAATACTCAGTAACTCAGTTATATAATTGGTTTGATTTCTATTTTACTATGAACTTGTCCCATATGTAGATGGCTGAAAATTGCCTCCAAAAAGGGAGAAAAAACAATCAGAAAATTGCAATATTACTCTTTTATAACATATGTAGGAGATAGTAAGGATATGTACAAAAAAAACCAAAAAGCTTAATTCTCCTTGAAAATGGCAGAAGAGACTTTATCCCTCCTTTTGCTAAAGCCCTTCTTTTAGAAAATTTTTTACTGTAGACTCTGTGTGAAATACATGGAAATTTCTAAAAGCCTATACATGCCTATTGCAGTCTTTAAGAGCCAGGAATGGCCTTCTCAGGAGCCTAGGAACTATCTCCTTGCTATGTAATCATTAAGGGAGAGAACCTTTGTCTCTCTATTTCTCTGGGCAGATTGGAGCTAATTTCAGCTGGCTGACATATCATTCCGAGTTGCAAAACTGTGATCTTATCATAAAAGATATGAGAAGTTTATTTTCCATTGGATAAAGCCAATGTACTAACATCAATGGTCACCCCAACTACTATGCTAATCTAGAAGGAACTGTGTATGCTAAATGGTGCTTGCATGTCCTCTTAATCAAGGACTAATTATTAATTATCTTGAGAACATGTAGGCAGTGATATATTACTCAGGGTTCGCTGGAGAAACAGAACCAATACCGAAACAGATTTTTTATTAGGAGCACTAATTACCCCCAAATTAAGAAGCTTAGAGCAAAAAATACTTTCTCACCATTTTCTATTGGTCAGTAATGTGGGTGTGGCTACCTGAATCCTCATGCTCTGAGTCTCTCAGAAGGCTGCATTCAAGGTGTTGGCTGGTTGCAGCAGTTTTCTCCATAGGGAGAGTTTGCTTTTAAGTTCACTTATGTGACTGTTGACGTGGTTCAGTTCCTACTAGAATTGGAAGGAGACCCTTATTTCCTTTCTAGGAAGAGCTCCCCATAGGATAGCCCAGAGCATCATGGCTTACTTCGTCAAAGAAAGCAAGTTGGGAGCACAAAAGAGAGAGAGAGAAGAGTGGTCAAAACAAAAGAGACTGTTTTATACTCTAACCTCTCAAGCTCTGGCCACTTTTGCCGTATTTAATTTGTTGGTAGCAAGTTACTCACAGTAACTTGGGCTATTAAATTACTACATGTAAGAGGACCATCTACTTCAAATTATTATATGAGTAAGAATATACCTCCATTATGCTACAGTCATTATACAACACATGTGCTTATTTGTTACTGCAGTTATGTCTACCCTAAGTAATACAAAATTTTGTATTTTAATATGAAATACTGCAACAGAAATCACAAAGAATGTGGCATTGCTTTAACAGCTTAGCAACGAGAGTGAAGAAATAGATTAACGAAGCTGAAAAATGAGGTTACATGTAATAGAGTGGCAGGATATGTAATAAGATATTTACTTCTGAAAATTTGTAGGGCAATATAAGTGCCAAATTGTCTGTAACTCTAGAAGATAAAATCAGAGAGGATGTCAGTGTGTGTTGGTTACCACTTTTTGATTTGGACGGGTTGTGTCAAAGAGATGATTAAAATGCTATATTTTCTGTGAACAATAATGAAGTAGGAAAGAAGAGCCCAGAATTCTAACTTCAAAGATTTGAGAAACTAGATGTTCTGGGTTCATAAGATCAGGGAATAAGACAAAAATAGGCTTTGAAAAAAGAAAGTGCATTGTCTTTTTAGTTAAAGATTGCTCTGTAGAAAGAATTGTATTAATGTGGTATCTTCCCACAATTCTGTTTATCTCAGGTGTTTTCAGCATTTGTATATATAACCAGAGAGAGAGGGGGGATAAGAGGTGAGACAAACTTGAGAACAATGAAGAGGAGATAATTTGGGGTGTAGCTACAGGAACTTCAAATCGAGTGGAACTGACCGGAAGTCACTGGCAATAAATGATTCTAGTCCTTTTTACAGTTGCACAGAAAATAGCATTGCCAAGGAAACCATGAGCAAAGCCTAAAAATATCCTCTGTATTTGTCTCAATGGATGAATGACAGCTAGACAGACAGATAGACACAGCACTATGAGAGCTGTGTAAATTTTATAGCTTACAAAGAGAGAATACTCTGGAATGCCCATGTCAGAATTTCAGGTGTGGACATGGAGGATAGTGAGAGTTATTCGCCTTAGAGAACCACTAGGACTAAAAGGGACAAATAGACAAAGATGTTCCTTCTGAGGAGCAATTCCAGAGTCTAACTGAAGAATTCCCTACCTAGTATGAGACTGAGTTCAGCCATTGTCATGTGAGCAAGTATGTCATTCCCAGACCAAGAATTTTAAGGAAAATATATTTTGACCCACACACTCCTTCAACTTCTGTGACTACATGTGAAACAGTTTAACACTGAGGATGATGCAACATTAGGAATGGACCTCCACACCTCAATAACTGCATTAAGGCCAGTTTTTGGACTGAAAATATTCACCTCATTATAGTATATGAAAGACTTCTATTTTGCTTAAGCCATTGCTCATTGAAAGGACTGATCCTGAAGCTAAAGCTCCAATACTTTGGCCACCTGATGTGAAGAACTGACTCATTGTAAAAGACCCTGATGCTGGGAAAGGTTGAAGGCAGGATGAGAAGGGGACGACAGAGGGTGAGATGGTTGGATGGCATCACCAGCTCAATGGACATGAGTTTGAGCAAAGTCCAGGGGTTGGTGATGGACAGGGAAGTTTGGTGTGCTGTAGTCCGTGGGGTCGCAAAGAGTCAGACACGACTGAACGACTAAACTGAACTGAACATTTTTTGGTTTATGCATTCAATTACACTGTTATACTCAGAATTACCTTTTAGCTATGTGGTAAGGATGGTAGCGATGGCAGAGGGTCTTACTGGTGGCTGTGGTGATTTTGGTGATGGTAGTGGTTGTGTGTATATGTGTAATTAACTTGAGAAACATTTATTCTATGAGAGTTTAGTGTCATGAATTAAGACCCATTTTTTTTTGCCTTCTAGAAGATAACCAAAAGGGGAATAGTTCATATGAATTATCTGAGATTTCTATTACTATTAATTGCATAACTTTATTGAAATTATTTAGGGGGGTTTATAAATGTTCCTCAAGGTCTTACACTGTATAGGAAATAGAGATCTTATGTCTAATTTGAGAAATGACAATTCTGCCATGTTAAAACTGATGGCCATATCTTATAGCATATAGGGTTGTGAAAATCAATGTATGATGTGACTCAAAAGTATTACTTCTGAATTGAAAATCATGTATAAATCCAGAATCAAAAGACAGTACCTAAGTACTGATACATTCATTTAAAAACTGTTAAGCTTGTTTAATGTATCAGGCATTCTGCTGTTTACTGTATTCAATGTCAAGTGAGATATGTTTTGTTCCTAGTCTCAAGATGCTAAGGGTCCACTAGTAGTTGAGGACAGATATTGCAATTCCTGATTCAGTGGTAGTAGAAAAGGTTATTTTGTCTTACATATAAGACATTTAACTATGATATAGGAAACGTTAAAAACATATAACTAAAAAGTACATCAGAAAAATATGGTAAAACTTTTGTTATGTTTTTATCACAATTAAAAAAATAGTCAATCTTTTTTGGAAAAAAATCTTTTAAGAGCTAAACACACACACACATGTTAGAACTTATAGGGCATGTCTGTTTTTTTTTTTCCACAATGATAGTGGTAGTGTTGGTTGCTGTGTTTTTTTTTTTATTTTTGCCTAACATGGCTGTTGTTCTTTCTCTGGGACAAAAAAATATTATGAAGACATAATAAATGTTCATGTTGTTTTATTAAAACATCACTTCTGGGCCAAGAATTTATATATTAAACTTCTATGTTAAATAATGCCAAAAGTGAACAATAATAATTTATTTATATGTAACAAAAATACTTGCTTCTGGAAAGTAGGTCTGTGAGCTTAGTTGCTTTCAGATCACAGTCACAGATTACTCATCAAGGTTCACAAGACTCACTCTGCTCTCAAATGCCAAGCTATTATTTAATAACAATTCTGAAACTTAAAACTATAAATATCCACCTCTGATTTCCACGTAAGAATATTATATTATCTTAATATAAGAATAGGTTAAGATTTGTTTTCCCCTATTGCAGTAGACCCACCAGTTACTTAGCTTTGTTTGATTAATAGGTTTTCTTGGTGGTCTTCTACAAAATTTACAGTTCCTCAGTTTTCCCAAACTATTATCCTTAGACTCAGAAATCAGATACAGCAATAATCAATTAAGTAAGGCATTATAATCAGACATATCCTATTGTGGCAGCATATACACATGTATGCACACACACACGCATACACACAATCACAGTTGCCTCAGTTTTATTAATTGTGAGTTTATTGCTTCAATTTGCTCAAGGAAAGATAACATTCTAAGACTTCATAATCACAGGAATTATTGCAGTTAACTTTTAGTTCAGCATATATGATTATTTGCCACCAAATGGAGCCATAACTTATAGATTCTACAAGATATTAAATGTTAGGTTTGGGAGATTAAGATTCAGTTTCACAAAAGGAAAGCCAGGACACATTTTTCTGGTATAGGCCTTATAAACGCTCCAAGAAAAATGCAGATTGTTTACTCTGTCATCTATTTGAATGTTGAAAACTCCCAAATACTTTAGATCTTCCTTTTGTGTTTAATGACACCAAAAGGATTTGAGGATCACCCTTCTAATAATATACAGTTGAACTAGAGAGATGGAAGAAAGGCTGTCTGTCAATTAGCCACTGTGATAATTCATAATAACATGGACATACTAGCCTACATTCCATGCATAGACTTCTTTGCATAGACTACTTTCCAGTAGTCATGTATGGATGTGAGAGTTGGACTGTAAAGAAAGCTGAGTGCTGAAGAATTGATGCTTTTGAACTGTGATGTTGGAGAAGACTCTTGAGAGTCCCTTGGACTGCAAGGAGATCAAACCAGACAATTCTGAAGGAAATCAGTCCTGAATATTCATTGGAAGGACGGATGCGGAAGCTTAAGCTCCACACTTTGGCCACCTGATGCAAAGGGCCAACTCATTAGAAAAGACCCTGATGCTGGGAAAGATTGAAGGTAGGAGGATAAAAGAATGACAGGGGATAGGTGGCTGGATGGCATCGCCGACTCGATAGACATGAGTTTGAGCAAGGTCCACGGGTTGGTGATGGACAGGGAAGCCTGGTGTGCTGTAATCCATGGGGTTGCGAAGAGTCAGACATGACTGAGCAACTAAATTGAACTGAATTGAACCTACATTTAACACCACTGAATATCTTTCAACTTCTTTCCCTCTTTCCCCCGCTCAAGAATAAATGAAGAAGGGAATGAAAAGAGAACAAAACAAGATGTGTTTTTAGGACAAAACCTCTGTTAAAAATTTTTGGCCAGCTCCAAGATTGCTGACCCTGAGAAACATAAAGAGTTGCCTTCTAGTTTCTGAGGGAGAGGAGCCCTAATGGCCAAAACTAGAGAAAAATGGTAGCAACAGCCTTAGGGTAGAAGAAATAAACTCTTAATATAATTAAAGGAATAAAGAGACTCTAAGAGCAGTGGGCACAAGAAGAGAGTGCCTGCAATACTACAGACAGCAGCCCTGTATATACCTGTGTATCAGGGAATGTTCTAAAGGGAATAATTGTAGATGAGTAAAAATGTCCTAAGGATTTATTAATGTTTTATTCACTTTTTGATTAACTTACTAACACTCATTGCTAATTCATAACTAGAAGTCTGTTTCTGTTCCAGTGTTTCAGTGACACTAATTATTTCTGGAATTCCCCAGTGAGAAATCACAAATGAAACATCCATGTGGTGCTCATTAAACCTACATTTAAACAGATTTTTTTTAGCATCAATGCATCAAGATGCATAGCTTAGTGGTTAGAAAACTACCGTGCACAACAATTGAGCCTCATAAGACTTTGCAATTTAATTTCCTAATCTTTTTATTGTGAGAAAACAAAAATAAAAAATACGAACACACACACAACATGTAAAACTTACAAAATAGTAAGGCCTCTTAAAAACTTCAAAGACCTTTTTAAAGAACTTGTTTTTCATTATTTGATAGTGCCTGTTTTACTGAACAGAGAGGGAGTTTTCACATTGAAAGGCTTCTGTGAATTCTGTTCTAAAAGATCTGTATTTATCCTACAAAAGCATGGCATAGTTATTTGTTTCAGTAAATGTTTGATAATACATAATATTACCAAACATCACCCTATACATGAAATGTAATTAAGGGAATTCATTTTGACTTCTAGCTTCTAACTAATGTTGAATATTTTCATAAAAATTTCAATTCTATCCCTATTATTGAATGTTTAAATGTATGCATTTTAAGATATAATAATCTTTAACCATCTTACATGACTAAGAAAATAGTGCAAGCATAGTTTACATTATTAAAAATACTTGATTTGGGGATTTTCCATATCACTTCATGGCAGATATATGGGGAAACAATGGAAACAGTGAGAGACTTTATTTTCTTGGGCTCCAAAATCACTGCAGATGTTGACTCCAGCCATGAAATTAAAAGATGCTTGCTCCTTGGAAGAAAAGCTATGACCAACCTAGATAGCATATTAAAAAGCAGAGACATTACTTTGCCAACAAAGGTCCATCTAGGCAAAGCTATGGTTTTTCCAGTAGTCATGTATGGATGTGAGAGTTGGACCATAAAGAAAGCTGAGTGCCAAAGAATTGATGCTTTTGAACTGTGGTGTTAGAGAAGACTCTTGAGAGGCCCTTGGACTGCAAGGAGATCAAACCAGTCAATCCTAAAGGAAATCAGTCCTGAGTATTTATTGGAGGGACTATTTCTGAAACTCCAATACTTTGGCCACCTGATGTGAAGAGCTGACTCATTAGAAAGGACCTTGATGCTGGGAAAGATTGAAGGTGGGAAGAGAGGGGGACGACAGAGAATGAGATGGTTGAATGGCATCACTGATTCTATGGACATTAGTTTGAGTAAGCTCAAACTTGCTCGGGAGTTGACGGACAAGGAAGCCTGGCATGCTACAGTCCATGGGGTCACAAAGAGTTGGACAGGACTGAGAACTTAACAACAACATATTGTTTAATGAAGCTCCTGATTTGAGCAAATAAAGTATTTATATTTAAGAAGATCATCCCTCTCCTTGTTATAGATACACAAGATAAGTTAAAGAAAATTCTAAAACACACTATCACTTCAGTAATGATATTTCCCTCTTGTATGAGTGACTTGAACACTTTAATACTTTTAGTATAATTAACAATGTCCATATATGACACCATTTTTATAAGTAATATTCTTGTTTCTTTCTTTAAAATTTGGTAACCACATCTTTAGATAAAATTGTGTTGTTTTCTTTGTCTTTAGCACATTTTAAAATGTTTTACCCTGATAGTTCACATAACTGCCTACATTCAAATTTAAAATTTCAGATATAAATCATATATAAACCACAATTTTTACTGACTTTGGGAGAAATCAGGAAAATATCAGATGCTTTGTTTTTCTTCTGTCCCCAAATTATATTTTTGTATTTACCTTTATAAACATTATAAAGGTAAATTGAGAACTAGGATATAAGAATTTAAATTTTCTTTTCATTTCTTGCTTTTTTTCTTTTTCTTTCATCTAACTATCATCCATCTCAGAGAATTCATTTGGCATTTTTTAATTTTAGTAACATTATTTGAGATCTCTTTATTGAAAAGGCACTTTTTAACTGTAAAAGAATTTCCTTGTAAGAATATTTTTGGATGCATACTGACACATTTATGCTATTAGAGTCTATAATAGGTCAGATCACATAACAATATGATAGAATTGTTGTTGTTTTTGTTGTTGTTCAGTCAATCAGTCGTGTCCAATCCTTTGTGACCTCGTGGACTGCAGTACACAGGCTTCCTGTCCTTCACTATCCCCCAGAGTTCGTTCAGTCTCATGTCCATTGAGTCAGTGATGCTATCTAACCATCCTATCTTCTGTCGTCCCCTCTCTTCCTGCCCTCATTCTTTCCCAGCATCATGGGTCTTTTCCAATGAGTTGGATTTTGTGTCAGGCGGCCAAGGTATTGGAGTTTTAGCTCACTATGACAGAATAGTAAAAATATATATTGAATAGTATTTAACGGGCTTCTCTGGTGTCTCATTGGTAAGGAATCTGCCCGCAGTGCAGGAGATGTGCAAGAGATGCCAGTTCGATTCCTGGGTCAGGAGGATCCCCTAGAGGAGAGCGTGACAACCTACTCCAGTATTCTCGCTGGGAAAATCCCATGGACAGAGGACCCTGGTGGACTACAGTACATGGGGTCGCAAAGAGTTGGAAATGACTGAAGCAACTGAATGCACACACATAGTATTTAATATATTATATTCAATGTGGATTTTGAAATGAGGCATTGCAACAAGATCTATTACATTCTACAAAAATATTTTTTGTCAAAATAAATCCTGGCTTTCCAATGTTTCTTGATCCTATCACATGTAAGTAGAATCCTTCTGTTTTGAAAACAAGAACTAAAGAGCCTCTTGATGAAAGTGAAAGGAAAGTGAAAAAGTTGACTTAAAACTCAACATTCAAACAACAACAACAACAAACTCAACATTCAGAAAACTAAGATCATGGTATCTAGTCCCATCCCTTCATGGCAAATAGATGGGGAAACAGTGGAAACAGTGACACACTTTATTTTTTTAGGCTCCAAAATCACTGCAGGTGGTGACTGCAGCAATGAAATTAAAAGACAGTCGGTCCTTGGAAGAAAAGTTATGATCAATCTAGACAGCATATTGAAAAGCAGAGACATCACTTTGCCAACATGGGTCAGTCCTGTCAAAGCTATGGTTTTTTCCAGTAGTTATATATGGATGTGAGAGTTGTACTGTAAAGAAAGTTGAGCGCCTGAAGAATTGATGCTTTTGAACTGTGGCATTGGAGAAAACTCTTGAGAGTCCCTTGAACTGCAAAGAGGTCCAACCAGTCCATACTAAAGGAAATCATTCCTGAATATTCATTGGAAGGACTGATGCTGAAGCTGACACTCCAATTCTTTGACCACCTGATGCAAAGAACTGACTCATTGAAAAGGACCCTGATGCTGGGAAAGATTGAAGGTTGGAAGAGAAGGGGACAGCAGGGAATGAAATGGTTGGATGGCATCACCAACTCAATGGACATGAGTTTGAGTAAACTCCAGGAGTTTGGTGATGGACAGGGAGGCCTGGTGTGCTGCAGTCCATGGTGTTGCAAAGAGTTGGACACAGCTGAGTGACTGAACTGAACTGAAATGAACTGATCAAGTTTTTAAAATAATTTTTCCTCATTACATGAATCTGTGATATTAAGCCATTCTTAGTTCATATATGGTATATTAAATAGCAACATTACCCATGAAGTAATAAGAGGAAACATTTATTGAGAATTTACTGATGGTGGTGGTTAAGCACTGCTCCAAAATGAATTAGAAATATTAGTTCTTTTATTTCTCATGAAATTCTGTGGACTAGGTACTGTTTTTACCACTCTAGAATACAGGCAAGGGAAACAACAGAAAATTGTGAAGCCACATAGTTCTACTGCAGAGGCTTTGTTCTCAGTGAAATATCCTCACTGCTTTTCAAGTTTAATATTAAAAAAAAAAAGTATGGTTTCAATTGTGAGAGCTATGGACAAACTTCATCCAAATCACTTCAGGATTGGAGTAAAATACAATTGTGTGGCCCCAAACATAGCTATAGGAATCAGTCTTTGAGGTGGGGACCTTGTGATCTTTGTTTTAATCTAAGCTCCCATGTATTCTTGGGGTACCTTAAAATTTTAAAACATTACTTTCTTCTATCATTTGAAAATCTTCTTTCATTGTGCTATCCAAATCTACTATCAACTAAGTCACTTTCGTGAACTCTTGACTCCATTCATATTTTCTATATGTATGATATATGTATATATATATATATATATATATATACATATATTTGGCGTTTTTTGGTCTCACCTGAAATTTCCTCTTTATAACTATGTAGATTTCCTCTTTATAACTATGTTTTAAATTTATTTGTAATTTACATATGATTGCATAGAACAATGTGATATCAAATATATCAGCTTCAATAAGTAAATGTCAGAAAAAAGAAATTTTTTTCTGCTACTACTGAAATAGCATGATTCAATGGCTGAGAAAAGTTGAGGGTTTAGAGGCTAGCATGACAAGTAGTCAATTTATCCTTTTTTGTTTGTTTGTAAATTTATTCTTGAAGGGTCCATGGTAGCCAGGTTTTGATGCATGATCAGTTAATTCAGTACAAGAATCTTGAGTTCCCCAGTCTGGTATTTTGGTATAGTAGCTTGAATAGATTGAGATACTCCTTGATGAGCCATTGCTCTTTCTTGAGCTTACAGTACAAAATATATACCTCAACAGAATCCAGGTGTTTCCTATGAGTATATAATTAAGACAGATTTTCTGGCTCCTTTTTTAATTTATTCCATCTCCTCCCCTTACTGTTAACACCAATTGCTGCCGTCTCTGCCATTTTCTTTTTCCTTTTTTTGGCTTTGAGCAGCAATATGGGTGTATATTGTACCATCTCTTTGCTTCTGAGAACATCTTTCTTAGGTTCACTACCATAGAGCTGTGAATCTGCTTATGTTACATATGTTGTGTAGGTATGATGCTGGTTCTGTGATTTTTTTTTTTCCTGGACTTTTGTAAAATGTGATTCTGTAAAGTGTATATTTTACAAAATAAGACAGTTGTATTCCAGGTAAAATTATTTAAAAATTCAGTTAAATTTTAATATCAGATAAACAACAAAATTTTAGTAGAGTTATTTTTGCAAAATGCCATTTATATACTAAAAGTAATTTTGTTGTTTATCTGAAATTTACATTTAACTAGGCTTTTAGACCCCTATTTCCTGAATCTGGCAACTCCTAGGCACATTTGAAAAATGACTTGGTTTCAGTTCAGCTGTGGTGATTATACTGCAGCAATGCTGTTTCCAGCAGGAGATGTCTAAGTTGAAGGTTAATAATTAATATGTATTTAAAATTTTCCTATCGAAAAGTCAACTATTTTTTTCCCCCTCTGGAAATTTAATTTTTGGAGGTACACATGCTATTTATCTTTTACTCAAATTTTGATCTGTTTTAAGAAGTCTATATAATTTAGGCAATTTTCATCCTAGTATATGGAGCTCATTGTGCAACTCAATTTTGGTCTTTTGCAAAGATAGAGATATCATCTATTAATATGAATATTGGTCATAGGAAGTTCCACCAAGTTATCTAATTAAATTGGACAAATAATAGTAGTATATTACTTGGTCATCTTCTAGTTGTTGTGTATGTTTTCAATTTTTCAAATATTTAAAAGAGAATAAAAGGCATGAACAACATTCTCTCCCGTACAATAAAGGAAGCAAAAGGAAAGTGAAACTGAAATAAGATAGGTTGTAGGGATGGTCTTAAAAGGAATAGGAAAAACTAGATTTTAAGTGCTATAATAAACAAAAATATATTTAGGTATGAAGAAATAAAAAAAAAATTTGATACCTTCTATTTTTGCTGTTGGAGAAGGAAATGGCAACCCACTCCAGTGTTCTTGCCTGGAGAATCCCAGGGACAGGGGAGCCTGGTGGGCTGCCGTCTATGGGGTCGCACAGAGTCGGACACGCCTGGAGTGACTTGGCAGCAGCAGTAGCATTTTTGCTGTGTTGTGGAAAATAAGATGGTCTAAGAAGTTGTGAGGAACACAGAGAAGGTTCAGAAAAGGAATTGTGGAGACATGAAAAGCTCTAAACTGAGAAAAGTATCTTGATTTTCAGTGAAACAGTAAAGTGCAAATGAAGTTAAGAGCTATGAATTTACTGCAATTTCATTCTATAAATTTTTGAAATTATTTTCAACAATTAATAGAGGCAGGGGGAAGATTAATTGAAATAATTTGAGATTTGAACATAAAAGTCAGTGAGCAAGCATGAGGATTAATATCATTGCCATGATATTGAACATGGGTATAAACTAGGTTGACACATATGTAAAGTCTGCAGAAAGTTGAAAGAGAAATATCAAGTTAAACAATAACTGTATCTGAGCCATCTTTATGAAGTTGACTAACAAGTATAATGATAATAGATTGGTTCAAATGAAATGTGGAAGATATATAAATGAAGGATGGAATACCCAAATATGAAATAATCTGTGTGAATACAATTGCTAGACTCTGATGACAAGTATGTGCCATTGGTGAAGTATCACACAATAATTAGACACCTACTTAGGATTTATAAAATTATTTTAGCCCAACATTTTCCCCAGAAACAAATGAAAAGGTGAGAGTTATTTGGCCTTCAATTTTTATAATGATTTGTTTCATTTTTTACTTCAATTTATGTACACAAAACTTTTACTATGACTCCTTGGTGGTTCAGATGGTTAAGAAGAGTGTGCCTGCAATGCAGGAGACCTGGGTTCGATCCTTGGGTCAGGAAGGTTTCCTGGAGAAGGGAATACCAACGCACCAGTATTCTTGCCTAGAGAATTCCATGGACAGAGGAGCCTGATGGGCTATAGTCCAGCGGGTCACAAAGAGTTGGACATGACCAAGCAACTAACGCTTTCATGCATTTTGTACGTTGGATGCTGTTTGTTTGAACTGTCTTCCATGTAAGCAAATGCAGTTGATCGTTGCAGATACACTTTCTGCCAAATGCCAAGTATCTGTTTTTTATTGGTCTTTAACTTTGTATAAACCACATGTTGAGTCTTAATAGTTTTCCACAACCTAGTTTGCATAAATACTTTTAACTGCCACTCTTTGCCCTGTAATTAAAAGGATTAAAGATAATTTTACCAAGGTCATCTCCACCTAGTTCAGTTGTCAATATATATTTTACGAGGATAACTTTTGGTCACGCCTCAGTGATTTATTAAATGTTTTTACATTTTTTACATTTTTACAGGTGGAAGATTTTTTTTTTTTACATTTTTACAGGTGGAAAATTCCTTATCCTATGGTGGAATAATAATAATTATTATTAGTATTAATAATTGAACTCAGATACAGAAAGTAGAATGGTAGTTGTCAGGGGCAGGGGAGTGGGGGAAGTAGGCAGGTGATGGTCAAAGGATACAAAATTTCATTTATAAAATGATAAGTTCTGGGATATAATGTACAGCATGGTGACTACACTTAACAACACTGTATTATATCCTTAAATTTTCCTAAGAGAGTAGATCTTAAGCTTTTTCACCTCACACATAAAAGCAGTAACTTTGTGAAGTAATAGTTGTAAAATTAACTTGATTGTAGTAATCATTTCACCATCTGTATGTATATCAAGACATTGTATACCTTTAATAGTCACAGTTTTGTCAATTATACTGCAATAAACCTCGGAAAAGCTCAAATAAAATATCTGTTGAAGAAAAGTGAACAAGGAAAATGTAATTGATCTCATTGTCAGATGTAGCCTCCTTATCAGTTTTAAATATCATTCTCTCATCTGTTTTATGTGTATTAACTGATTTCCTCAGGCTTTATGTTTTTCTCTGACATACAAGACTCATCTACTTGCTATTTCATGCTAAGAATGCAGCATAATCTGTTTCTTTCATTTTCATGTTTTCCTTTTAATTGTGTGAGTCTTATAAGGGTTATAGTGTATGATGGTCCTCCTTTTACTTGTTGCATAACTACTCAGTATCAGACAAGTCTTTAAAGTAGTTAAATTTGCCTATATTCCATAATATAATTATCTTAGATCATGAAATATCTCTTTGGGCTCAAAATTGAAAATACAATTCTTGTAAGGTTTTGTCTACAGGAGATTCATTTTACATTTTACATATTATCTGCAAGAGATAATTGATCAGAATTATAATTCCACTTCTTCTTTATTCCTGGGGGCAGGAACAAGGAAGAGAGGATGAAATTTGTTCAAAAGAGATTAATGAATGACAAAGATTCTCTTTCTGGCACAGCGTGTGTATGTGTCTATATGTGTGTATGTATGTGAATCTGTTCAGAATTCTTTATTAATCTCAGGTCTATTAAAAACAGTTATATGCTAATTCTTCTAAATATTATGTCACTTTCCTCAGAATGATAGAAAATCAACCAAAGTACTTGAAACACCCTTGTCATCTTACAAATGTGTGCTGTAGCCAGATAATCTGTCACCTCCAAGTATTTTATTTTCTCCTACTTTCTCTTTCTTATCTATTTATTTTTCTAACAGTAGATTCACTGGGCACAAAAAAAGTGTCATTTTCATCAAGGTGGATTTTAAAACAGCTTATTGGTCAAACTTATTTTTTTTTTAATTGGTTTTTCTGCCCAAAGTCCCTCTTGAGCAAAAAAAAAAAATATATATATATAAACTATATTTACATATGCTTGGCAGATAATATTTAAACCTTGCAAAGTAAAAAAGTGCATTATTTACTTACAAAGCATGAGGAGAATGAAATATATACATGCCTAACATCCAGATTAATAAAGCCTTTTCTCAATTAGGAGCAAGAAGTCATTCCTTGTCAAGCAACTGTGCATAATATGACTTTGCTAGCTTTTGAAAACAAAGGTTTCATTTTATAATATGTTCTGGAAATTTTATGCTATTAATAATTTTTCCATATATATTAGATATGTGATGATTTTATAGCATGGAGAAATGCTTTTCTAAACTCCCTATTGTGAGTGTATTATAATGCAATTAATAATTCAAAATTTTATGTGATTTATTTTGATTTACTTCAAACATATCTTAATATATGGAAATTCTAAAGATGCTTCTCTAACTAGACTAGAAACTGAATGACTTTTTGCTGAACTTAGTTTAATCAAAAGTTTTCTAAATATAAGTAAAATACAAAATATTCCCAAGCAACATTTTGTTATTTTATAAAAATAGTTCTACAAAATTCTTTGAGAAAGTAAATGGAATCACATGTTTTTATCTTTATAAGTATTAAGTAAAGAATCTTTATTTTAAAAAAGGCAAAAATTAGAAAAGGGAAAAGTGAGGACTGTGTTAGATACCTGTGTACTATTTGTATTTACAAATACACACATACATATTCACATATATGCATTTATAAAAATACTTAACTATCTCTCTAAAGCTAAAAGTAATTTAAAAAAATTAGAATAATATGTACAGGTTATCAAAACAGTGTTTGTACAAAAGTTTGATTATGATGTTTGTTGTATCAACATAAATTTTAACAAGGTAGCGAACAGTGTGAATTTTGAATTAATTTTATTTCATTTTTAAATGAATTTATTCTTTAAAAGTCAATTTCATTAAAAATGTTCCTCAACCATCTCTTTTTATATACAGTCACTTTATTAATATAAACCTATCTACCCAATGAAGCTTAAATAAAGCAGCACAAAATACTTTATATTGCCTTGTTTCCCTTTGAAACTGTTTATCAAATGTAAGGTGTTTTCAGGTTAGGTTTCAGTGACTTGAGTACTCAATTAAATAGATGACCTATATAATGCACTTTATTATTTTAAGATTATTATCTTTACAAGAAGGTTCTTTTTATTTTCTAGTAGATCTATAGCCTTATAAGAACCTCATAGAGATATCAGTAAACAAAATCCATTACAAGGTCTAACATACATAACTTATTAACATACATAACTTAAAATGAAAGAAGTTTATTTCAGAAAATAAATAATAAACATTGTAAGATGGAGAAATATAGAAGTTAGGCACATTTAGAAGTTAGACACAAAAGGTTACGATCTGATTAGTCTGAATTAAAACGTATCGCTATTTAAAGAAAAGAAAGATTTTTGGAGAACTTTGCAGTATTGAAACATCTTATGATTACATTGGTTATAAAATTGTAAAATATGAAATAAATTAGAGTCATACAGGAGCTCCTAAACTTAATCTGCTAAGATTAATCCATTGGATCATAGAAAAAGCAAGAGAATTCCAGAAAAACATCTATTTCTGCTCTTGACTACCCTAAAGACTTTGACTGTGTGGATCACAACAAACTCAAAAATTCTTAAAGAGATGGGAATATCAGACCATCTTACCTGCCTCCTGAGAAACTTGTATGCAGGTCAAGAAGCTACAGCTAGAACAGGACATGGAACAACGAACTGGTTCCAAATTGGAAAAGGGGTACATCAAGGCTGTATATTGTCACCCTGCTTATTTAACCTATATGCAGAGTACATCATGAGAAATGCTGGGCTGGATGAAACACAAGTGGAATCAGAGATTGCCGGGAGAAATATCAATAACCTCAGATATGCAGATGACACCACCCTTATGGCAGAAAGCAGAGAGGAACTAAAGAGTCACTTGATGAAGGTGAAAGAGGAGCGTGAAAATGCTGGCTTAAAAACTCAACATTCAGAAAACTAAGATCATGGCATCTGGTCCCATCACTTCATGGCAAATAGATGGGGAGACAGTGACAGACTTTATTTTCTCCGGCTCCAAAATCAGTAAAGATAGTGACTGCAGCCATGAAATTAAAAGACACTTGCTCCTTGGAAGAAAAGCTATGACCAACCTAGACAGCACATTAAAAAGCAAAGACATTACTTTGCCGACAAAGGTCCATCTAGTCAAAGCTATGATTTTTCCAGTCGTCATGTATGGATGTGAGAGTTGCATCATAAAGAAGTCTGAGTGCCGAAGAATTGATGCTTTTGAACTGGTGTTGAAAAAGACTTTTGAGAGTCCCTTGGACTGCAAGGAGATCAAACCAGTCAATCCTAAAGGAAGTCCACCCTGAATATTCCTTGGAAGGACTGATGCTGAAGCTGAAACTCCAATACATCAGCCACCTGATGCAAAGAGCCCAGATCATTAGAAAAAACTCTGGTGCTGGGAACGATTGAAGACAGGAGGAGAAGGGGACAACAGAGGTCGAGATGGTTGTATGGCATTGCTGACTCAATGGACATGAGTTTGAGCAAGCTCCGGGCATTGGTGAAGGACAGGGAAGCCTAGCGTGTGCTGCAGTGGGGTTGCAAAGAGTCGGACGTTACTCAGCGACTGAACAATAGCAAAGGTTAATCTTACTGTTAAAGTTAACTTTACTTTACTAATGTATCACTTCTTGATGTTTGGCTAAGATCAAGTGTACTTTACTAATACAGAAAATACTTCTTCATTTTGAGTCATTGACTCAAAACTCAGAAAACCTTTTATTCTTCATTATATAAACAGTTTGTGGTGATATACAATACTGTATATCGAAATTGACAACAATGGTTATACTTTTAACACTACTTTTTTAAGTACCTAATCAGATTAATAATTTTTTCTTTCTTTAATTTTGTTTTTAGTTGGAGGATAATTACTCTACAATATTGTTCTGATTTCTGCTGTACATCAGAATGAATCAACCAGGACTATACACATGTCCCCTCCCGTTTAAACCTCCCTCCCACCTCCCACTCCATCCCACCCCTCTAGGTTGTCACAGAATTCCAGATTCAAATTCCCTGGATCTGGATAAATAACTTTGGATCTGGTTGTTTCATTAAACATTTGATAATGATAAGGCCTTGTGTCTATGTGTGTATGTATGTATTTTTTTAACAACAGGTAATAATATATGTAGGAAACAATTATACATATGTCATTGCAATCTAAGCTGAAATATGTACTTGTTGGTACAAGTTAATTTGTGCTTTGAATAAAGTAAAGGCAAAATAATAAAAATAGTGTTATTAAAAAAAACTGATAATGATAAAGCGATGTAGTTACCAATATTTGTCAAAAATTTTGGTCACCATTATTTTGTTAATAAATGCTATTTGAAGAAATGACTTTAAAATATAATACCACCAATTATTAGATCATTAATTAAGAGAAAAATAATTGGCTAAAATGAAATGCACAAAAAATAGAATAAACAAAGTTAATTTACTTGTATGTTGACCAACATTCCAATGTAATGCTTCTAAATAAAGCATTTATTATATTCTTAATAAAAGTGTACCAAAGTCATGAAGTTTAAAAGATAATTATTATTATTAAAGGAGTAAGATCTATAGTTAATACTAACTCTAAACTAAAATTCACCTTCTGGTCTACATGAAATAACAGAAGATGCCGTTCTGTTCCAACAGGTAAAAAACTTTTATCAATGTTTTATAATTTCCAGTGTACAGATCTTTCACCTTGTTGGCTAAATTTATTTCTAAGTATTACAGTGTTTTAGTGTTTTTGATACAATAAAACGGGGGATTCTTTTCTTTATTTCTCTATCTGAAAAGTTTGTTGCTTGTTTGTAGGAGAGAAACTGCTTCTAGTATACTGATTTTGAATCCTGCATCTTTACTTGTACTCATTTCTTAGCTTTAGAAGATTTTAGGTAGGGTGTTAGGCTTTTCTATGTATAAGAGCATGCAAATATAAATTTTACTTCTCCCTTTCTGTTTTGTGTAACGTTTATCTGTCTTTTTTGCCTCGTTCTTTTCACTTGGCTATCCAGTATTGCGTTGAATAAGAATGGTGAGAGTATACATCCTTGCCATTTTCCTGATCTCAGAGGAAAAGCTTTCAAACTTTCACCCCTAAGTATGAAAATGAAAGTTGCTTAGTTATGTCTGACTCTTTATGACCCCATTGACTGTAGTCTGCCAGGCTCCTCCCTCCATGGAATTCTCTAGGCTGAAATACTTGAGTGGGTAGCTGTTCCCTTCTCCAGGGGATCATTCTCTTCTCCAGGGAATCTTCCCAACTCAGGGATCAAACCCAGGTCTCCCACTTCAGGTGGATTTTTTTACCAGCTGAATCACCAGGGAAGCCCAAGAATAGTGGAGTAGGTAGTCTATCCTTTCTCCAGTGGATCTTCCCAACCCAGGAGTTGAACAGGGTTCTGCATTGCAGGTGGATTCTTTACCAGCTGAGCTACCTGATCTTTCAATAAAAGATTGCTGGAAATAAATGTTGCTGGAAAAATTGAATACTCACATGCATGAGAATGAAACTGTAATTCTACTTGGTGCCACTGACAAAAAATTAACTCAGAATTGATTGAAGAAACCATAAAATTCCTAGAGAAAACCATAGGAAAAAAACATCTTAACATTGGTCTTATTAAGTTTATGGTCATGGCAACCAAAGTACAAGCAACAAACAGAAAAAACAAGTAGGACTACATGAAACTAAAGTGCTTTTATACAGCCAGTAAAACAATCAACAAAACCTATAGAATGGGAGAAAATAATTGCAAACCACGTATATGATAAGGGGTTAATATTCAAAATATACAAGGCACTCATACAAGTCAATAATAACCACAAAAATCCAATTAAAAATGGGCAAAAGATCTGAATAGCAATTTTCCAAAGAGGATAGTCAAAAGGTGTTCAATATCATCAATCATTAGAGAAATGTAATTCAAAACTGCAATGAGCTAGCACCTCTCACTTTTTAGAATGACAATTATAAAAAGAGGTAACAAGCACTAGTGAGGATGTGAGGTATAAAAGGGAACCCTACTGTTTGTGGGAATAGAAACTGGTTGTCACTATGGAAAACGACGTGCTGCTAGTGGTAAAGAACCCTCCTGCCAATGGAGGAGACATAAGACATGCAGGTTCAATCCCTGGGTCAGGAAGATCCCTTCAAAAGGAAATGTCAACCCCCTCGAGTATTCATGCCTGGAAAATCCCATGGAAAGAGGAGCCTAGGGAGCTACAGTCCACAGGGTCACAAAGAGTCTGACATGCCTGAAGCAACTTAGCATGCATGCATGGAAAACAATATGGAATTCCATCAAAAAAATAAAAATGAAACTAGTTCTGTTCAGTCACTCAGTCGTGTCTGACTCTTTGCAACCCCATGGACTGCAGTATGCCAGGCTTCCCTGTCCATCACCAACTCCTGGAGCTTAAACTCATGTCCATTGAGTTGGTAATGTCATCCAACCATCTCATCCTCTGTCATCCCCTTCTCCTCCCGCCTTCAATCATTCACAGAATCAAGGTCTTTTTCAATGAGTCAGTTCTTTGCATCAGGTGGCCAAAGGATTGGAGTTTCAGCTTCAATATTCCAATGAATATTCAGGAATGATTTCCTTTAGGATGGACTGGTTGGATCTCCTTGCAGTCCAGGGCACTCTCAAGAGTCTTCTCCAACATCACAGTTCAAAGGCATCAACTCTTCGGGTGCTCAGCTTTCTTTATAGTCCAACTCTCATATCCATACATGACTACTGGAAAAACCAAGCTTTAACTAGACTGACCTTTGTTGTTAAAGTAATGTCTCTGCGTTTTAATATGCTATCTAGGTTGCTCATAACTTTTCTTCCAAGGAGCAAGCATCTTTTAATTTCATTGCTGCAGTCACCATCTGCAGTGATTTTGGAGCCAAAAAAATAGAGTCTGTCACTTTATTTGCATGAAGTGATGGTACCAGATGCTGTGATCTTAGTTTTCTGAGTGTTGAGGTTTAAGCCAACTTTTTCACTCTCCTCTTTCACTTTCATCATGAGGCTCTTTAATTCTTCCTCACTTTCTGCCATAAGTGTGATGTCATCTGCAATTGAGGTTATTGATAATTCTCCCGGCAATCTTGATTCCAGGTTGTGCTTCATCCAGTCCAGCATTTCTCATTATGTATGTACTCTGCATATGGGGTTAAATAAGCAAGGTGACAATATACAGCCTTGACGTACTCCTTTTCCTACTTGGAACCAGTCTGTTGTTCCATGTCCAGTTCTGACTATTGCTTTTTGACCTGCATACAGATTTTTCAGGAGGCAGGTCAGGTGGTCTGGTATTCCTATCTCTTTCAGAATTTTCCACAGTTTGTTGTGATCCACACAGTCAAAGGTTTTGGCATAATCAATAAAGCAGAAATAGATGTTTTTCCAGAACTCTCTTGCTTTTTCGATGATCCAGTGGATGTTGGCAATTTGATCTCTGGTCCCTCTGCCTTTTCTAAATCCACTTGAACATCTGGAAGTTCACGGTTCACGTACTGTTGAAGCCTGGCTTGGAGAATTACCATATGATCCTGTAATTTCACCTCAGGGTATATATCTAAAGGAAATGAAATCATAGTGGCAAAGACCTATTTGCACCTCAGTATTCAATGCAACATTATTTACAATTGCCAAAACATGGAAACAGTGTCTAACAGCAGGTAAATGGATAAAGAACATGTAGTTATATGTACAATGGAATTCAGCCACATAAAAGAAGGACATTCTGCTGCTTGTGACAACATGGATGAATCTTTAGGGCATTAGTTAAGTGAACTAAGTCAGAGAAATACAATACTGTCTTATCCACTTACATGTGGAATCTAAAGGAAACAATCCTTCAGAGACAGAGGACAGCTGGTGGTTGCCAAAGGATGAGAAGTAGATAAAATTCTTACAGTCAGAAAGTATTGATACAAAAGCCCAGTTTTAAGATAAATAAGTTCTGAGAATATAATGCACAGCATTGTAGTTATAATTAATAATACTATACTATATATTTGAAATTTGCAAGAGGATAATTTTAAAACATCACCACACATAAAAAATTGCAACTACTTGAGGTAGTAGTAAAACTGTTGGTAATGAATAGTCACCACTTTTTAAAGTCTCAGATTAAATTTTAATCAAACTACTGCATCAGAAAAAAATCTGAAAAACTACATTCTATCAAAATAACTAATGGCTCACTATTAACAGAAAATTTACAAAAAAAATCTCTAAGCAAGAGATTTAATTTTAATACTTTACTCCTGTTCCAAATTAATGTTACAAGTTGCTACATTTGCCTCTCTTTACAGATAATTTCCTAAAATAAGACACTAGTTTTTCTACCATTCTCTGCTGTCAACAGAAGTTTAATTGAGCAGCTTGATTGCATGTCTGAAGAAATAATTTAGTTCAGTTAATATGGAAATGAAATGAAAGTTTCCATAGAGGTTGTGGTTATTGAGGGAGAACCACGGTGAGTAAATGATACAGGCTTCTGGGAAAGGAAGACTCATAAGGGGGTAGAAGGTGGTGAGTAAAGATGTTTGGAGGTCTATATGAATAAAACTGATACACTCATTTTAAAGTCTGCTTTCTTTGAAGTATTTCCTTGGCTAGCAGCTATAGTTTTGTGTAAAGAAAACTATCTGAACCAGAAAGATTGGATTCAGTTCTAAACTCTGCCAATTTCTAGATGCTTGATCTATGAAAAATTAACAAACTTTCCATGTCTTGGTTGTCATATTTCCAAAACAGAGATAGTAATAATATCTCACAGAGTTTTCATGAAGAAAAACAAGATAATTTATATTAAATCTAATGATGATGATTATTATTTTGCTACAGTGATTATTACTAAGACAACAGTTGGATGACTGATGACTAGTATTTACCCAAATATAATTCATTCATACCAGTTCTCTGGATTACATTTTTAATTTAAAAAGCATTTAAAAAATCAAGCCACAGTGGCATATTTGGAACACATTAGAGAAATCAAAAAGGAAATGGCATTTTAGCTATTAATTATATCATTAAAGTTAATAGCATGGGATATGATGGAAAAAGCTCTGATAGGGCTAAGAAGAGCTTTTAGTGCTGGAGCAAAAAAGAGCCAAGATTACCTCATGCCAAAAAAGCAAGAGAAACAAAAGAAATTAAACTGAACTAAACCAAGAGCTATCATTAAAAGAAGCATGTGCAGTTTTGGAGCCAGGAAGCACTTGTCCCATGAACAATTATGAGTTTTGGGACAATGGTTATATCCTAGCTGATATTCTTTAGTGCCACACTCCAGGCAATTTAAAGCATTGTAATTCTAACACTGATTCACATTTAAGTTATGTTTCTTTATATTCCAGCAAATCTATAAATAGACAGTGATATTTAAGTATCCCAATTCTTCACTTAATAATAAAACTTAAGGAATTGTGTCTTTTAAAATATTATACACTCAAAGATTAAGTAGATCCTCAAAATCAATCCAAAACTTTCTCCATAAACCTTATAATGTCAGAACATCCTAGACAATATAATAATCCTGTGACTTTTCATTTAAAGGGAAAATAAATGTTAAAAAAAAAACTCACACACAGCAAATAAATCTGTTTTATTTACACAGATAAGAATTTTAGAGTAACTCTGCAAAGCCTATTTAGATATGAAAACATTAATGTTAGTGGAAAACAAAAGCAAGAAACAAAAAAAGTAGCTTTTTGATTTTGATAAGATAAAAATTTAAGTGTTTTATGTACTCATGTTCAATTTTACAAAGTTAAATTAGAAGTCAATACTCTGGGCTTTCCAGTGGTGCTAATGGTGAAGAACCCGTCTGCCAATGCAGGAAACATGGGTTCGATCATGGGTCGAGAACATCTCCTGGAGGAGGCCTTGGCATCCCACTCCAGTATTCTTGCCTGGAAAATCCCATGGACAGAGAAGCCTGGCGGGCTAGAGTCCATAGGGTCACATAAAGTTGGACACAACTGAAGCGACTTAGCATGCACAAATGCACTCTGACACAAGAGTAAATTGTAGGAACATATGATGAGGTGTTTGATCTTGGTATTCCAAGACGTCTTCTTCTTTATTCTTTCTCTTTCATCCTTGATTATTTAAAAAAATGTTTTAGTACCCCAAGCTGTGAATATCAGTAATTTCAAGATTTATTTCTGACTGTAAAGGAATGTTTTGTCAGATTTCTAATGGCTGCAAACCCAGATCCCTAATGTAGACAATATTTGCTATTAGAATGATATGCCTGAGAAACAATAATGGAAGTGCTAATGGGTTTTTGCCAATGTAAGCATATGTAAACATCATTTCAAGCTATAATAACCAACTAAAAAATCTGTAAAAATTAAAAGTGATAAATAATTCCTATTCCTCAGGAATTTGTAACATTGACTAGACTTTATAATGCTTCTAATAGTAAACAGTAATAAAGATATATTAAATTCCCAATATTTATTATAGTATGTCCCAGAGTACATTATTCAGTTCAGTTCAGTCGCTCAGTCGTGTCCGAATATTTGCAACCCCGTTAACCACAGTATGCCAGGCCTCTCTGTCCATCACCAACCCCCGGAGTTTACCCAAACTCATGTCCATTGAGTCGGTGATGCCATCCAGCCATCTCCTCCTCTGTTGTCACCTTCTCCTCCTGCCCTCAATTTTTCCCAGCATCAGGGTCTTTTCAGATGAGTCAGCTCTTCACATCAGGTGGCCAAAATAATGGAGTTTCAGCTTCAACATCAGTTCTTCCAATGAACACCCAGGACTGATTTCCTTTAGGATGGACTGGTTGGATCTCCTTGCAGTCCCAGGAACTCTCAAGAGTCTTCTCCAACACCACAGTTCAAAAGCATTAATTCTTCAGTGCTCAGCTTTCTTTGTAGTCCAAATCTCATATGCATCCATGACTACTGGAAAAACCATAGCTTTGACTGGATGACCTTTGTGGGTAGAGTCGAGTCACTGCTTTTGAATAAGCTGTCTATTTTTGTCATACCTTTTCTTCCAAGGAGCAAGCATCTTTTAATTTCATGACTGCAGTCACCATCTGCAGTGATTTTGGAGCCCAAAAAATAAAGTCAGCCACTGTTTCCACTGTTTCCCCATCTTTGCCATGAAGTGATGGAACCAGATGCCATGATCTTAGTTTTCTGAATGTTGAACTTTAAGCCAACTTTTTAACTCTCCTCTTTCACTTTCATCAAGAGGCCCTTTAGTTCTTCACTTTCTGCCATAAGGGTGGTGTCATCTGCATATCTGAGGTTATTGATATTTCTCCTGGCAGTCTTGATTCCAGCTTGTGCTTCATCCAGCCCAGCATTTCTCATGATGTACTCTGCTAATAAGTTAAATAAGCAGTGTGACAGTATACAGCCTTGACATATACTCCTTTTCCTATTTGGAACTAGTCTGTTGTTCTGTGCCCAATTCTAACTGGTGCTTTGTAATCTGCATACAGGTTTTTAAGGAGGCAGGTCAGGTGGTCCGGTATTCCCAATTCTTTAAGGGTTTTCCACAGTTTGTTGTGATCCACACAGTCAAAGGCTTTTGCATAGTCAATAAAGCAGATATGTATGTTTTTCTGGAACAATCATGCTTTTTTGATGAAACAACGGATGTTGGTAATTTGATCTCTGGTTCTCTGCCTTTTCTTTATCCAGCTTGAACATCTGGAAGTTCCCAGTTCATGTACTGTTGAAGCCTGGCTTAGAGAATTTTGAGCATTACCTTGCTAGTGTGCAAGATGAGTACAATTGTGCAGTAGTTTGAGCATTTTTTGGCATTGCCTTTCTTTGGGATTGAAATGAAAACTGACCCTTTCCAGTCCTGTGGCCACTGCTGAGTTTTCCAAATTTGCTGGCATATTGAGTGCAGCACTTTCACAGCATCATCTTTTTTTTTTTATTTATTTTTATTTTTTTTCCAGTGGGTTTTGTCATACATTGATAGGAATCAGCCATGGATTTACATGTATTCCCAATCCCGATCCCCCCTCCCACCTCCCTCTCCACCCGATTCCTCTGGGTCTTCCCAGTGCACCAGGCCGGAGCACTTGTCTCATGCATTCCACCTGGGCTGGTGATCTGTTTCACCATAGATAGTATACATGCTGTTCTTTTGAAATATCCCACCCTCACATTCTCCCGCAAAGTTCAAAAGTCTGTTCTGTATTTCTGTGTCTCTTTTTCTGTTTTGCATATAGGGTTATCGTTACCATCTTTCTAAATTCCATATATATGTGTTAGTATGCTGTAATGTTCTTTATCTTTCTGGCTTACTTCACTCTGTATAATGGGCTCCAGCTTCATCCATCTCATTAGGACTGGTTCAAATGAATTCTTTTTAATGGCTGAGTAATATTCCATGGTGTATATGTACCACAGCTTCCTTATCCATTCATCTGCTGATGGGCATCTAGGTTGCTTCCATGTCCTGGCTATTATAAACAGTGCTGCGATGAACATTGGGGTGCACGTGTCTCTTTCAGATCTGGTTTCCTCAGTGTGTATGCCCAGAAGTGGGATTGCTGGGTCATATGGCAGTTCTATTTCCAGTTTTTTAAGAAATCTCCACACTGTTTTCCATAGCGGCTGTACTAGTTTGCATTCCCACCAACAGTGTAAGAGGGTTCCCTTTTCTCCACACCCTCTCCAGCATTTATTGCTTGTAGACTTTTGGATAGCAGCCATCCTGACTGGCGTGTAATGGTACCTCATTGTGGTTTTGATTTGCATTTCTCTGATAATGAGTGATGTTGAGCATCTTTTCATGTGTTTTGTTAGCCATCTGTATGTCTTCTTTGGAGAAATGTCTGTTTAGTTCTTTGTCCCATTTTTTGATTGGGTCATTTATTTTTCTGGAATTGAGCTGCAGGAGTTGCTTGTATATTTTTGAGATTAATCCTTTGTCTGTTGCATCATTTGCTATTATTTTCTCCAATCTGAGGGCCTGTCTTTTCACCTTGCTTATATTTCCCTTGTAGTGCAAAAGCTTTTTAAGTTTCATTAGGTCCCGCATTTGTTTATTTTTGCTTTTATTCCAAATATTCTGGGAGGTGGGTCATAGAGGATCTTGCTGTGATTATGTCGGAGAGTGTTTTGCCTATGTTCTCCTCTAGGAGTTTTATAGTTTCTGGTCTTACATTTAGATCTTTAATCCATTTTGAGTTTATTTTTGTGTATGGTGTTAGAAAGTGTTCTAGTTTCATTCTTTTACAAGTGGTTGACCAGTTTTCCCAGCACCACTTGTTAAAGAGGTTGTCTTTTTTCCATTGTATATCCTTGCCTCCTTTGTCAAAGATAAGGTGTCCATAGGTTCGTGGATTTATCTCTGGGCTTTCTATTCTGTTCCATTGATCTATATTTCTGTCTTTGTGCCAGTACCATACTGTCTTGATGACTGTGGCTTTGTAGTAGAGTCTGAAGTCAGGCAGGTTGATTCCTCCAGTTCCATTCTTTTTCTCAGATTGCTTTGGCTATTCGAGGTTTTTTGTATTTCCATACAAATTGTGAAATTCTTTGGGCTAGTTCTGTGAAAAATACCGTTGGTAGCTTGATAGGGATTGCATTGAATCTATAGATTGCTTTGGGTAGAATAGCCATTTGACAATATTGATTCTTCCAATCCATGAACACGGTATGTTTCTCCATCTGTTTGTGTCCTCTTTGATTTCTTTCATCAGTGTTTATAGTTTTCTATGTATAGGTCTTTTGTTTCTTTAGGTAGATATACTCCTAAGTATTTTATTCTTTTTGTTGCAATGGTGAATGGTATTGTTTCCTTAATTTCTCTTTCTGTTTTTTCATTGTTAGTATATCGGAATGCAAGGGATTTCTGTGTGTTAATTTTATATCCTGCAACTTTACTATATTCATTGATTAGCTCTAGTAATTTTCTGGTAGAGTCTTTAGGGTTTTCTATATAGAGGATCATGTCATCTGCAAACAGTGAGAGTTTTACTTCTTCTTTTCCTATCTGGATTCCTTTTACTTCTTTTCTGCTCTGATTGCTGTGGCCAGAACTTCCAACACTATGTTGAATAGTAGTGGTGAGAGTGGGCACCCTTGTCTTGTTCCTGATTTCAGGGGAAATGCCTTCAATTTTTCACCATTGAGGGTGATGCTTGCTGTGGGTTTGTCATATATAGCTTTATTATTTTGTGGTGTGTTCCTTCTATTCCTGCTTTCTGGAGAGTTTTTTTTTTATCATAAATGGATGTTGAATTTTGTTAAATGCTGTTTTTGCATCTATTGAGATAATCATATGGTTTTTATCTTTCAATTTGTTAATGTGGTGTATTACATTGATTGATTTGCGGATATTAAAGAATCCTTGCATTCCTGGGATAAAGCCCACTTGGTCATGGTGTATGATTTTTTTAATATGTTGTTGGATTCTGTTTGCTAAGAATTTTGTTAAGGATTTTTGCATCTATGTTCATCAGTGATATTGGCCTGTAGTTTTCTTTTTTTTGTGGCATCTTTGTCTGGTTTTGGAATTAGGGTGATGGTGGCCTCATAGAATGAGTTTGGAAGTTTACCTTCTTCTGCAATTTTCTGGAAGAGTTTGAGTAAGATAGGTGTTAGCTCCTCTCTAAATTTTTGGTAGAATTCAGCTGTGAAGCCATCTGGTCCTGGGCTTTTGTTTGCTGGAAGATTTTTGATGACAGTTTCGATTTCCTTGCTTGTGATGGGTCTGTTAAGATCTTCTATTTCTTCCTGGTTCAGTTTTGGAAAGTTATACTTTTCTAAGAATTTGTCCATTTCATCCAAGTTGTCCATTTTATTGGCATAGAGCTGCTGGTAGTAGTCTCTTATGATCCTTTGTATTTCAGTGTTGTCTGTTGTGATCTCTCCATTTTCATTTCTAATTTTGTTAATTTGGTTTTTCTCTTTGTTTCTTAATGAGTCTTGCTAATGGTTTGTCAATTTTGTTTATTTTTTCAAAAAACCAGCTTTTAGCTTTGTTGATTTTTGCTATGGTCTCTTTAGTTTCTTTTGCATTTATTTCTGCCCTGATTTTTAAGATTTCTTTCCTTCTGCTAACCCTGGGGTTCTTCATTTCTTCCTTCTCTAATTGCTTTAGGTGTAGAGTTAGGTTATTTATTTGGCTTTTTTCTTGTTTCTTGATGTAAGCCTGTAATGCTATGAACCTTCCCCTTAGCACTGCTTTTACAGTGTCCCATAGGTTTTGGGTTGTTGTGTTTTCATTTTCATTCATTTCTATACATATTTTGATTTCTTTTTTGATTTCTTCTATGATTTGTTGGTTATTCAGAAGCGTGTTATTTAGCCTCCATATGTTTGAAGTTTTAACAATTTTTTTCCTGTAATTGAGATCTAATCTTACTGCACTGTGGTCAGAAAAGATGACTGGAATGATTTCAATTTTTTTGAATTTTCCAAGACTAGATTTATGGCCCAGGATGTGATCTATTCTGGAGAAGGTTCCGTGTGCACTTGAGAAAAAGGTGAAGTTGATTGTTTTGGGGTGAAATGTCCTATAGATATCAATTAGGTCTACTGGTCCATTGTGTCATTTAAGGTTTGGTGTTTCCTTGTTAATTTTCTGTTTAGTTGATCTTCCATAGTTGTGAGTGGGGTATTAAAGTCTCCCACTATTATTGTGTTACTATTAATTTCCTCTTTCATACTCGTTAGCGTTTTGCCGTACATATTGCGGTGCTCCTATGTTGGGTGCATATATAATTATAATTGTTATATCTTCTTCTTGGATTGATCCTTTGATCATTATGTAGTGTCCTTCTTTGTCTCTTTTCACATCCTTTATTTGAAAGTCTATTTTATCTGATATGAGTATTGCGACTCCTGCTTTCTTTTGGTCTCCTTTGCATGAAATATTTTTTTCCAGCCCTTCACTTTTAGTCTGTATGTGTCTCTTGTTTTGAGGTGGGTCTCTTGTAGACAGCATATATAGGGGTCTGTTTTTGTATCCATTCAGCCAATTTTGTCTTTTGGTTGGGGCATTCAACCCATTTACATTTAGGGTAATTATTAATAGGTGTGGTCCCGTTGCCATTTACTTTGTTGTTTTGGGTTCACGTTTATACAACCTTTCTGCATTTCCTGTCTAGAGAAGATCCTTTAGCATTTGTTGAAGAGCTGGTTTGGTGGTGCTGAATTCTCTCAGCTTTTGCTTATCTGTAAAGCTTTTGAATTCTCCTTCATATCTGAATGAGATCCTTGCTGGATACAGTAATCTAGGTTGTAGGTTATTCTCTTTCATTACTTTCAGTACGTCCTGCCATTCCCTTCTGGCCTGGAGGGTTTCTATTGATAGATCAGCTGTTATCCTTATGGGAATCCCTTTGTGTGTTATTTGTTGTTTTTCCCTTGCTGCTTTTAATATTTGTTCTTTGTGTTTGATCTTTGTTAATTTGATTAATATGTGTCTTGGGGTGTTTCGCCTTGGGTTTATCCTGTTTGGGACTCTCTGGGTTTCTTGGATTTGGGGTGGCTATTTCCTTCCCCCATTTTAGGGAAGTTTTCAGCTATTATCTCCTCGAGTATTTTCTCATGGCCTTTCTTTTTGTCTTCTTCTTCTGGAACTCCTATGATTCGAATGTTGGGGCGTTTCACAGTGTCCCAGAGATCCCTGAGGTTGTCCTCATTTCTTTTGATCCTTTTTTCTTTTTTCCTCTCTGCTTCATTTATTTCCACCATTTTATCTTCTACTTCACTTATCCTATCTTCTGCCTCCGTTATTCTACTCTTGGTTCCCTCCAAAGTGTTTTTGATCTCATTCATTGCATTATTCATTTTTAATTGACTCTTTTTTATTTCTTCTAGGTCTTTATTAAACAGTTCTTGAATCTTTTCAATCTTTGTTTCCAGGCTATTTATCTGTAACTCCATTTTGTTTTCAAGATTTTGGATCATTTTTATTATCATTATTCTAAATTCTTTTTCAGGTAGATTCCCTATCTCCTCCTCTTTTGTTTGACTTGGTGGGCATTTTTCATGTTCCTTTACCTGTTGGGTATTTCTTTGCCTTTTCATCTTGTTTAGATTGCTGTATCTGGAGTGGGCTTTCTGTATTCTGGAGGTCTGTGGTTCCTTTTTATTGTGGAGGATTAACCCAGTGGGTGGGGTTAGACGATTGGCTTGTCAAGATTTCCTGGTTAGGGGAGCTTGTGTCAGTGTTCTGGTGCGTGGAACTTGATTTCTTCTCTTTGGAGAGCAATGGAGTGCCCAGTAATGAGTTTTGAGATGGGTCTATGTGTTAGGTGTGTCCTTGGGCAGCCTGTATGTTGATGTTCAGGGCTATGTTCCTGCGTTGCTGGAGAATTTGCGTGGTATGTCTTGCTCTAAAACTTATTGGCTCTTGGGTGGTGGTTGGTTTCAGTGTAGGTATGGAGGCTTTTGGACGGTCACTTATTACTTAAAGTTCCATGTAGTCAGGAGTTTTCTGGTGTTCTCAGGTTTTGGGCTTAAGTCTCCTGCCTCTGGATTTCAGTTTTATTCTTCCTGTAGTCTCAGGACTTCTCCAACTATACAGCCCTGATAAGAAAACTTCTAGGTTAATGGCTAAAAGATTCTCCCCCGTTAGGGACACCCAGAGAGGTTCACAGAGTTACATGAAGAAGAGGAGAGGGAGGAGGGAGATAGAGATGAACAGGAGGAGAAAAAGGGGGACTCAAGAGGAGAGAGACAGATCTACGCAGCTGTCTGTTCCCAGAGTGTTCTCCGTAGCCCAGTCACCTACAAAGATTCACAGAATTGGATTGGGAAGAGAAGGGGAAAGGAGGAAATAGAGGTGTTCTGAGGTAGAAAACAGAGAGTCAAGATTGGGAGAGAATAATCTTCGGTTTAAAAATAGGGCTTCTCTTCTTTTTTTTTTTGTAAGGTTATAGTGTATTGAAAATGAAAATTAAGGAGTAGTAGAGGAGTACTAGAGGACTTTAAAAGAAATAAGAGAAAAAGAAAAATAGAAAATAGAAGAGAAAAAGGAAAGAAAAAAAAGAAAAAAAAAGAAAGAAAAAGAAAAAAAAAGAAAAAAAAATTTTTTTTTCCCCCTAATTAAAAAATCGTAAAAGTCTGTGGAAATGAAAGTTAAGGAGTAATGGGGGAGTAATAGGGGATTTTAAAGGAAAATAAAAGAGAAGAAAGAAAAAAGAAAAAAATAAAAAAAAAAAAAAATAAAAAAAAAAAAGAGAAAAAAGTAAAATTATATCTAGGAGTTTCTCTGGAGCTGTTGCGGTCAGTGTGGGTTCGGCTCAGTTTCAGATAGCTCCTCGTTCCAGCTTACGCTTCTCGATATCTACAGGCCCCTCCGGTGTAGTCAGCGTTTCCTAGAGGGATTTTAATCTGTTGCACCAGTCCCTTCTGAAGCGGTTCCCTTTGTTTATTTGGCTTCTGTTTGCCGGTCTCTTCAGAGCCTCATTTCCGCCCTGACACAGGCGGGCGGAGGTGGACTCTTACTCAGGTAGCTAGTTCCCTCGCTCTGCGGGGCAGGGAGGGGCTTGCGCTGTGGGGACAGGCTTGCGCCGCGGGGATGGGCTGGGGCTGCCGGGAGGGGCTGACGCTGCTTTCTCCGTCTGTGCTGCTCAGGCTCCCAGCCGGTCTATATGGAGCGCGCCCCGCGCTGCGCCAGGTTCCAGCCCTCGGGTGTTCCACAAAAGCGCGGAAGGAAAAGCTGCGCCCCCTCTCTGTGCCTTCCCCGTCAGAGCGGTCCAGGCAGCCAGGGGCTTGGTGGGCGCACTCTACCCAGGTGTGGCGCGCCCCCTCCCTTCCGCGGACCCAGACTCAGTTTCCGCTGGCGCCAGTCGGGCGCGCGCGCCTTCCGCCCTCCGCGTCCCCAGCCCCAGTCCCCGCCCGCGCCGGTCAGGTGCCTGCGGCCTGTGTCTCGCCGCGACCTTCCCCTCCCCCCTGCCTCCTGCCTCCGCGGGGCTGGGCCGGTCCGCAGCCTGCGAGCTCCTCTCTGGACCCTCTCGGTCTCTTTGTTCTGCGAACGGCCGGCAGTGTGTTCGGGCCGGTTAATTTACTCTCTCTCTTTTGGTCTCCCACAGTTCAAGTTGGCAACTCACAGAAGTTCCCTCCGATTGTCCTCAGGGCACTCGGGCCCGGACCCTACCCCAAGCAATGCCGCCTAAGAGCTCCCGGGACGGATCTCCGTCCTTAGCTCTTTTGTCTCACTTTTTATCTTTTATATTTTGTCCTACCTCCTTTCGAAGACAATGGGCTGCTTTTCTGGGCGCCTGATGACCTCAGCTAGCGATCCGAAGTTGTTTTGCGAAGTTTGCTCTGCGTTGTTATTCTTTTGATGAATTTGTAGGAGAGAAAGTGGTCTCCCCGTCCTACTCCTCCGCCATCTTGGCTCCTCCCCCGCATCATATTTTAGGATTTGTAATAGCTCAAATGGAACTCCATCATCTCCACTAGCTTTATTCAGAGATGCTTCCTAAGGCCCCCTTGACTTCGCATTCCAGGATGTCTGGCTCTAGGTGAGTCATCACACTATTGTGGTTATCTGGGTCCTGAAGATCTTTTTTGTACAGTTCTTCCGCGTATTCTTGCCACCTCTTCTTAATATCTTCTGCTTCTGTTAGGTCCATACCATTTCTGTCCTGTATTGTTCCCATCTTTGCATGAAATGTTTCCTTGGTATCTCTAATTTTCTTGAAGAGATCTTTAGTCTTTCCCATTCTCTTGCTTCCCTCTATTTATTTGCACTGATCACTGAGGAAGGCTTTTGTATCTCTCCTTCCTATTCTTTGGAACTCTGCATTCAAATGGGTATATCTTTCCTTTTCTCCTTTGCTTTTCACTTCTCTTATTTTCACAGTTATTTGTAAGGCCTCCTCAGACATCCATTTTGCTTTTGTGCATTTCTTTTTCTTGGGGATGGTCTTGATCCCTATCTCCTGTACATCGTCAGAAACCTCCATCCATAGTTCATCAGGCACTCTATCAGATCTAGTCCCTTAAGTCTATTTCTCACTTCCACTGTATAATCATAAGGGATTTGATTTAGGTCATAACTGAATAGTCTAGTGGTTTTCCCCACTTTCTTCAATTTAAGTCTCAATTTGGCAATAAGGAGTTCATGATCTGTGCCAGAGTAACCTCCCAGTCTTGTTTTTGCTGACTGTATAGAGCTTTTCCATCTTTGGCTGCAAAGGATATAATCAGTCTGATTTTGGTGTTGGCCATCTGATGATGTCCATGTGTAGAGTCTTCTCTTGTGTTGTTAGAAGAGGGTGTCTGCTATGACCAGTGCGTTCTCTTGGCAGAACTCTATTAGCCTTTGTCCTGCTTCATTCCATACTCCAAGGCCAAACTTGCCTGTTACTGCAGGTGTTTCTTGACTTCCTGCTTTTGCATTCTAGTCCATTATAGGTCTTGAAAATCTGAAGACAAATTCAAACATGAAGAGATAACAAATGATAAATGTATGCTTGCTTTTTATCATTATTTATAATTGATAACATAAGTTGCTGAACTTTGGAGTGGTTTGTTAATTGCTTCTCATGTTAACAATATAATGGGATCTTGGAGAATACATCAGTTTGGAAAAGTAAATCCAGTAATTGTCTTTTTATAGCCATACTTTTCTATAATGACAGACAAGATCAGTTTAGAGGCAATAATCTGCACCAGGATTTTAAAGCCATACCTTTTGTAGCTATGTTATCATTTGTACCCATCACAAACTGTTGAGGTTGTTCAGGAAAGATATAAAAATTTAGGAATACACAATATATCTTAAGATTTTCAAGAGTCCATAAGGAAAAGAATGACTGAATTTAGAGTGTTAAATTCACTGAAGCTGTAACTTTTAAATCTAGAGTTTAAGTATAAAATTATGCTACATGTTATATGGTTTAAAGTCTAAAGTTATTCTTGAATAAATTGTGTTTCCTAAGTCTAAGTGTGCCTTTCTTAAAGATTTCTATCACGTGTTTAGTCATTATCTCTTTCAACATTGCCTCTCATGTTAGATATAGATGTTCTCATTTCATTTTTCAGTCTCTTACTCTTTTAAATTTTTTGGTCTTTCTTTTCCTGAGATATATTTGATATGATTAATTCATGTATATCTTTTAGTTCACTATTGTGTCCTACAGCACTGGAATAACAGCCAAAGTTTCCCTTTGAAAATTAGATTCTGCAAAAGATAGTGTTTCTTTAGTCACCCTGAGACTGCCAGATTTAGCAAATAAAAGCACAGGACAACAAGTTAATTTAGAATTTCACATTTTCCAGGAATACTTTTAGTTTAGTTTTTTTTTTTTAGTATGAGTATGTCATGTGCATTAGTTGGAATATATACTAAAACATTCATTGCTTATCTGAAATTCAAATTTAATTGGGCATCCTTTACATTATCTAGCAACCCTAAGGATGTTGGCAGACTTCTGTGCTTTGGCACAGTTGGCCTAAAGCAACTTCCCTTCAATCAACGGAATGGCTTTACTTCAGTAGGTGTGTTAAAAGAACATTCAAATGAACTGAAATTTCCTGAAAGATATTTGGAAAATAAGGATACCCATAAATATAAAGCACCAAGAAGGTTTAGAGCATTGGAAAGAGACAGAATGGATAGCTATACCCAGATCATTGGTGTGTATGGGTGTGTGAGTTCTTTGGGGACTGAGTTTGAGAAGATCTTAAGGATTAACATGCTGGACACATTTGGGAGCATATTCATTGCATTATACTAGTTGCACTTTAACAACACAAAACAACACGACATATAAACAAAAACCAGAAAGAATTAAGCCCATTAGGATAAAGAACTTAACCTTTAAGAAAATAAACAGAGGAATGTATAAAGTTGGACAAAGAAACAGAGTTAATTTGAAAAAAGTGGGTATCAAAGAGGAAGAGTATGCTGAGGCATCGAGAATGCTCAGCAGCTTCACTGCAGGTGTGGAAGTGAAAGTTAGCTTCAGAAAGCTCTTCATCACTATAGATTGTACAACAAGAAACAACTACCACGTTAAAAATAGGTAGAAAGTCAAAGGCTATAGTTAAAGAAGATAACAAGCTCCCCTCTTAGCACTCCAACAAGTTATTAAAAATCACTACTAAACGGAGTTAAATACATGTAATTCCAGTTTTATAATGATGTGACACAAATTATTTTATTTCTAAAGTATTTAACAAATGCCAACTCTTCCAACGGTAAAGATTTAACTGTTTCAGTAGTCTACTCAAACAGCTTATTTTAGTTGTCCTAACATGACTAATTGTGTATACCACTGCCTACAGACCTAAAAGCATTAATAAAAATAGATTATATGTGAAGTCACCATGTAAATCTTTAAATTAAAAGCATATGTATATATTGATATATTACATATATATGTGTGTGTATATGCATATATATATGAGTAAAGCTTTTATATTATGTTAATATTGTTGCAGTCCTTTTACCAGGATTATGTCATCATTGGAAAAGTATAGTAGACTTTTTTTTTTCTTTTGCATTTTCCCTAAATATCTGAAATTATCATGTGTGTGAGTTTGTGTAGGTGTGTGTGGCATGTATGTAGGATGTTAATGAGCGGGTATGTTAACAATATAAAGAGAAAAATAATATGGAAAGTAGGTCTCAGCTACTTGCTGAGTCATTGTGAAAAATAGTAACAGAAAACTTTTAATTATTTATGCAATGAATTCCAAGCACCTTATTCTATAATAGCACATTTATTCTAAAATTTACATGACATTTAATTGAAAGGGGGTTCTCTATCAATTTCTTCAGTTTTGTTTGGAACTGAAAAGAGATGTCTAAATACAATATATTTTGTTTGGGGAGAAGGGTGTTTAGAATTAATGTGTCATGTCTTCAATATTTTGCCATTTCTCTTTAAAGAAAGGCTCAGAATTCATTGTGAAATTAGAATTTGCATATAGGTTGTAAAAATATCTACTTACATTGAGTGAAATCCATGATTGTGACATATTTGCAAATTATAAAGGAAACTTTTAAGACATTTTCTGTCAGTGTTTACTGAGTGCCTGTGCAATTCTTTTAATGTGGCCATAATTCATATATATATATCCTGGATAATTTGCTCTTCAGAAGAGTATATCATAGAAATATAGGCTGAATTTAATAAAGTACTTTGGAGACAGGATAACATAATTATTGAAAGCCCAGATTGTGTTGTCAAACTGTATGGATTCAAATCGTGCATTCATCACTAATTGCATGACAGTTGGGGATTTTCTTAATCTTCTTTTTCTTCCCTTTTATTTAAAATGTGAAGGAAATAGGAGTATTTATTTCCAAAGTTTGTGTCTAAAATCTCAGAAGGCCAACATGGTCTCATAGTTAAGAGTATAGAATCTGGAGCCAGATAATTGGATTCAAGTCTCAATTCTGCAATTTACTAGTCATTTAGCTCTGAAGGAAAAAAGTGATTAATTTCCTCTGCATCAGTTTTCACCTTTGTAAAATTAGAATAATAGTATTAACTAGCTCATACACTCATTATGTGAATTTATTCATGTGAAATGCTTAGAACAATAACCACATTAGATGAATCGTGTAAACTATTCCTTAACCTTATATAGATTGAAAGACTTAACAAAAGTAAAGAAAGCTCTTAAGCTACACTTAGGAAAAAATCAATGCTTAATTGTTATTACCTATTGTATTAGTTTCTACTAGCTGCTGTAAAAAATGACCACAAATTTGACCACCTTAAGACCTTAGGAAGCATTGCTATCAACAAAGTTAGTGGAGGTAATGGAATTCTACCTGAGCCATTTGAAATCCTAAAAGATGATGCTGTTAAAGTTTTCCAAATTTGCTCTTAAAAAGCCTTTGACTGTATGGATCACAACAAACTGTGGAAAATTCTTAAAGAGATGGAAATAAAGGCCATCTTAACTGTCTCCTGAGAAACCTGTATGTAGGACAGGAAGCAACAGTTAAAACTGGATATGGAACAATGGATTGGTTCAAAATAGGGAAACAGTAAAACAAAGCTGTATATTGTCACTCTCTTTATTTAATTTATATGCAGAGTACATCATTGGAAATGTTGGGCTGAATGAGTCACAAGCTGGAATCAAGATTATCAGGAGAAATATCAACAATCTCAGATATGCAGATGATAACACTCTAGTGACAGAAAACAGAGAGAAACTAAAGAGCCTCTTGATGAGGGTGAAAGAGGAGAGTGAAGGACCTGGCTCAACATTCTATAAATTAAGATCAAGAAATTCAGTCCTGTCACTTCATGGCAAATAGAAGGGGAAAAAGAGGAAGCAGTGAGAGATTTTATTTCCTTGGGCTTTATCTAACATCACTGTGGATGGTGACTTCTGCCTTTAAATTAGAAGATGCTTGCTTCTTGGAAAGAAAGTTATGACAAACCTAGACAGTATATTAAAAGGAAAGGCATCACTTTGCCATCAGAGGTCCATCTAGTCAAAGCTATGGTTTTTATAGTAGTCATGCACGGATTGAGATATGGACCTTGGAAAAGGCTGAGCACTGAAGAATTGATGTTTTTGAATTATGGCACTGGAAGAAATCTTTTGAGAGTCCCTTGGATAGCAAGGAGATCAAGCCAGTCAGTCCTAAAAGAAATCAAACGTGAATATTCATTGGAAAGACTGATGCTAAAGCTGAAGCTCCAATATTTTAACCACCTAATATGAAGAGCTGACTCATTGGAAAATGCCCTGATGCTGGGAAAGATTGAAGGCAGGAGGAGAAGAGGGCTGCAGAGGATGAAATAGTTGAATAGCATCATTGAGTCAATGGCCATAAACTTGAGCAAACTCTGGGAGATAGTGGACAACAGGGAAGCCTGGCATGCTGTAGTACATGGGATTGCGAAGAGTTGGACACAACTTAGCAACTGAACAACGACAATAGTTCCTATTAGCTGCTGTTAAAAAAAAGACCACAAATTTGTGGCTTATAATAATAGAAATGTATTATTTCATAGTTCTAGAGTCCTGAAGTTTGAAAATAAGGTCAGGGCCTTATTTTCCACTGGAGACTTAAGGGATAATCTCCTTGCCTCCTTCAACTTGTGGTGGCTGGTAGCAGCAACTTGCCACCACAGCACATCTCCCTTTGCTGGTCTCCATATTGTTTCTCCTCCAGATGTTTGGTGTTTATCTCCTGCTGCCTCTTTCTTGTAAGGATATTTGTGATGATATTTAGAGTTCACTGAAATAATCCAGGATGATATACTCATTTCAAGGTCCTTATCTTAAGCACATATGCACAGACCATTTTTTCAAATAAAATTATATTTTCATATTCTAGGGATTATAACATGAATACAACTTTGGGAGCTGATATCAGCCTATGATATTTAAGGGACTTATTTGCCCTTAGTTAATATCTGAGGTTATTGATATTTCTCCCAGCAATCTTGATTCCCGCTTGTGCTTCATCCAGTCCAGCATTTCTCATGATGTACTCTCCATATAAGTTAAATAAGCAGGGTGACAATATACAGCATTGACGTACTCCTTTCCTGATTTGGTCAGTCTGTTGTCCCATGTCCAGTTCTAACTGTTGCTTGCTGACCTGCATACAGGTTTCTCAGGAGGCAGGTCAGGTAGTCTGGTATTCCCATCTCTTTAAGAATTTTCTGCAGTTTGTTGTGATTCACACAGTCAAAGGCTTTCGCATAGTCAATAAAGCAGAAATAGATGTTTTTCTGGAACTCTCTTGCTTTTTCCATGATCCAACAGATGTTGGCAATTTGATCTCTGGTTCATCTGCCTTTTATTTATCTAGTTTGAACATCTGGAAGTTCACGCTTCACGTACTGTTGAAGCCTGGCTTGGAGAATTTTGAGCATTACTTTACTAGCATGTGAGATGAGTGCAATTGTGCGGTTGTTTGAGCATTCTTTGGGATTGCCTTTTTTTGGGATTGGAATGAAAACTGACTCTTTCCAGTTCCATGGCCAGTGCTGAGTTTTCCAAATGTGCTGGCATATTGAGTGCAACACTTTCACAGCATCATCTTTTAGGATTTGAAATAGCTCAACTGGAATTCCATCATCTCCAATAGCTTTATTCGTGGTGATGCTTCCTAAGGCTCCCTTGACTTCACATTCCAGGATGTCTGGCTCTAGGTGAGTGATCACACTATTGTGGTTATTTGGGTCCTGAAGATCTCTTTTTGTATAGTTCTGTGTATACCTCTTTTTTATATCTTTTTAATATCTTTTTAATATTAAAAAGATATTAAATCCTTTTTTAAAACCTCTTTTTAATATCTTCTGTTTCTGTTAGGTCCATACCATTTCTGTCCTGTATTGTTCCCATCTTTGCATGAAATGTTTCCTTGGTATCTCTAATTTTCTTGAAGAGATCTCTAGTCTTTCCCATTCTCTTGCTTCCCTCTATTTCTTTGCATTGATCACTGAGGAAAGCTTTTGTATCTTTCCTTGCTATTCTTTGGAACTCTGCATTCAAATGGATATATCTTTCATTTTCTCCTTTGCCTTTAGCTTCTCTTCTTTCCTCAGCTAAATGTAATGCCTCCTCAGACATCCATTTTGCCTTTGGGCACTTCTTTTTCTCAGGGACGGTCTTGATCCCTGCCTCCTGTACAATGTTACAAACCTCAGTCCATACTTCTTCAGGCATGCTGTCTATCAGACTTAATCCCTTGAATCTATTTCTCACTTCCACTGTATAATCATAAGGGATTTGATATAGGTCATGCCTGAATGGTCTAGTGGTTTTCCCTACTTTCTTCAATTTAAGTCTGAATTTGGCAATAAGGAGTTCATGATCTGAGCCACAGTCAGCTCCCAGTGTTGGTTTTTCTGACTGTGCAAAACTTCTCCATCTTTGGCTGCAGAGAATATAATCAATCGATTTTGGTATTGACCGTCTGGTGCTGTCCTTGTGTAGAGTCCTCTTGTGTTTTTGGAAAAGGGTGTTTGCTATGACCAGTCAGTGTTTTCTCTTGTCAAAACTCTGTTATCCTTTTCCCTGCTTCATTTTGTACTCCAAGGCCAAATTTGCCTGTTACTCCAGGGATCTCTTGACTTCCTACTTTTGCATTCCAGTCCCCTATAATGAAAAGGACATCTTTTTTGGGTGTTAGTTCTAGAAAACGTTGTATGTCTTCATACAACCATTATATTGGGTTGACCAAAAAGTTTGTTCTGGTTTTCCCATAAGATTTTACAGTATAACCCAAACAAATGTTTTTGCTAACCTAATATATATGTTTCTCCATTGTTTTCAAAATAGCTATTCTAGTAATGGAAAATGTACAGTATGCTAAAGCATTGATAATTTTTTCAGTCCTTGACATTGTATAAATTAGAATAGTGCATGTTAAATAGTAGTGAAAATGAGTTGTTTTCTTACCACTGGTTCTTAATATGCCAGTCTTACTCAACTATAACATGTGCTTTATATTTAATTTTTCCAGTCATTTACCTTCCACTGAATTATAAAGTAATTCATGAGACTTAATGCAGTTTTAAATGTAAAAGGTACAGTGAATGCTAAATTATATAGAAATTTATATATATATAAATATAAATTATATAGAAATTAATTTGTAGGTTGACTTGAACTTTGATTTAAATCTTTCCTAAGGAGCAATCATAACCCTGGAGCCCATGAATCTCTGAAGTCGTATGACTGATTTTATTCATAAGTACATGTTTTCTGAAAAGAAACTTTAAAATATCCTTCAGTCTTTCAAGATTGTCAGTGGTCCAAGTATTTTTAAAATGATAGCTCTTAAGGCCATTGAATGAGGGAACACAAAATTTATGGTGACATCATCTGAACATAATTATTTCATTCATTCAACAAATTCTGTTCCTTGTTAGGTAAAATTCCATGCAAGCTGCGTGGATTATAGGAAACCAATAATGTCAATAATAACCTTCTTTCCTTTCTTTTGAGTTGAACAATTGAGAGAGAGGGCTAAGAGTTAAGCAGATGCATCTGAACATATCATTCATATTTATTGTTAAAGCTATTTGGAGAATGTGACCTTACTCCATACCCAAGTAAGTTTGCTGATACACTCCCCCCGCTCCCAAAGATAACTGTTAACCCCAAAACTGTGAATCTCTCCTATGGCCACATTGTCAAGCTTACATTAACCTTAAGCACAGAGGACCACTGCCAAGGGCTAACATCTTCAGCTACTTCTCCATTTCTCACCAACTGGTTAACTCACTCCTCCAGAGTGTAGATGATATCAGAAGATCTTCAAGGATGTCTTTACATATAGCAACCTGAGGAGAGGAGTTTAAGTGCTCTTTTACAATTCTCCACCTTTTTCTCTTATTATGTTTCACCTGAAATCTATGAGAAGGTTATCAGTGTATGGGGACATTTCTGCTTTTACTTTCTAAAGTATCTTCTCGTAGTTTCCTGATTGTATTTATAGGGCCACCAGTGGATCATATGCTTTTTCTCCAACAATACTACAAAGTGGGCCATAAAGGTTAATTACTAACAGCCATTCTGTATCTAAGACAGATATTTAACTTGCTATTTTGCACTATAAAGAAAGCTTTTTATAATAATTTTATCCCATGAAACCTATCAGAAGTGTTTCAACAAAGGTAAATAACATTGTAAGTGATTAGCAATAATAAAACGGTGATGCAGAAGCCATAAATGTGAATATGTTTTTCATATATTAAAATTCTTACTAGATATCAAAGTTTAAATGTTAAATTTGTTTTCATGTTCGAGTTTCTGAGCATTAAAACCCTAGAAATTACAATTAAAATCAATTTTTACTGCATTAATAAATAAAAATCCAAATAAAGGAAAACCGAAAATTCACATATCCTGATGTTTTGTTCTGATCATCGTAAGGCAAATCTTTTTTCCAATGCTTTGAGGAATATGGCGTTTTTTTGACTGGTAGAATATGCTATTTCATTCTAGAGTGAAGACAGTGTCCTCAGAATCTCAATAAGATAACTTGTTTTTTCTGTGTATCATATTTAGAGTCCCAATAAAGAAAAGGCACACAAAAGATTTTACAGTGCTTACCTTCTTAACCCAACACACATACACTTTCACATGCATGCATGCACTAACAAAGACTAGAAAATGTAGAAATGCCTGCCCTCCTAGAGCACAACGTCTTATGGAAAAACCAGACCAAACTCTTTGGCCAACCCAATGTATAAAGAAATGTATCTTTTAAAGAAGCTTTCTTCCCTTCTCCCAGTCTTATTATTGCTTATTTATTTATCAGAGGAATCATCCTTGGGACATTTCAGAACTGAGGCTTATGATAGCATTTCTTAGATTTCTAGTGAGATACGCTTAGTGCTTCATTTTCACTTGCTGTTACTCCTTTCAAGGTTCTTAATTAGTGTTAGTTCAATCTCTAGCTTAAATAGATCCTTTTCACTTCTATTTCGTCTCTACCACTGTTTGCTGCATTAAGTTAACATATTTCTTCTCTCTTTCATTCACCCTCTGGCTCATAAATAAGTGTATTCATTCAATCATTTCCAATATCTTATCGTTGTTTTTTTTTTTTTTTTTTTTTTTTTTTTTTTTTTTTTTTTTTTTTTTTTTTTTTTTTTTTTTTTTTGTTAGGTTTCTCTGTGGCCTCAGTCACACATTTAGATTTAAAAACAAAATATCTAGTTCTTTTCTAATATCCTTTGTAAGACCAGTTACAACATAGCTTTTAATTTTTTAATGTCTATTTTTTAATTGGGGTATAGCTGATTTGCAATGTTGTGTTAGTTTCTGCTGTAAAGCAAAGTAAATCAGTTATACATAGACGTATATCCACTCTTGTTAAGATTATTTTCCTATATAGGTCATTACAGAATATTGAGTAGGGTTCTTTGTGCTGTACAATAGGCAAACAACAGCTGTCTGTCTGTTGTTTTTAGCCGTTAAGTCATATCCAACTCTTTGTGACCCCCATAGGCTGACTGTAGCCTTCCAGACTCCTCTGTCCATGGGATTTCCAAGGCAAGAATACTGGAAAGGGTCGCCATTTCTTTCTCCAGGGAATCTTTGAGACCCAGGCATCAAACCTGAGCCTCCTGCATTGGCAGATGGATTCTTTACCACTGGGCCACCAGGGATGCCCATTGGTTATCTGCTTTATTTATTTATTATAGTAGTGTGCACTGGTCAAGTCCGATCCCCCAATTTATCCCTCCCCTCTTTTCCCGTCAGTAACCCTGTTAGTTTTCTACATTTGTGAATCTATTTCTGTTTTATAATTAAGTTAGCTTGTATTATTTTGTTTTAGATTCCACATATGATATTTGTCTTTATCTATCTGACATTTCTCACTTAGTGTGATAATCTATAGGTGCATTCATGTTTCTGCAAATGGCATTATTTCAAATATATGATTTTTTTAAAAATTCATATTTACTTATCCTACCCCTGAAAATCTCACTCTGCTTTTTCTTGTCATTTTAGTCTATTATCTAATATCCAGTCATTTTTTCTAAAGAAATCACCCTGTTCTTTTGGGCTAGTCAAGAATGCCACAGCTTCTATTCTGAGAGATATTTTAAATGACTATATTATTGCTGTTTTTTGTTTTCGTTGTTGTGCAGGTTTTGCTGACATTTGCTTAATGATTTTTCAGGATTAATTCTTTTTTAAAAGAACAGTTTTCAGTTTATAATAAAACTGAGTGAGAGTTACAGATATTTGCTATAAACCCCCTGCCCTGCCTTCCCCATTATCAGCATCATTCATCAAAGTGGTTTATGTTTTAACCACTGATGAACTTATATTTACAAGTCATAATCATCCAACATCCAAACTGTATCTAAGGTTTCACTCTTGGTATTGTACACTGACTCGGTATTATGCATTGGGTTTGGACAAAATGTGTGTGTGTATGTGTGTGTGTGTGTGTGTGTGTGTGTGTGTGTATCAGTCACCCAGTCCTCTCTAATTCTTTGTGACCCCATAAACTGTAGCCTGCTAAGCTCTTCTGTCCATGGTTTTTCCCAGGCAAGAACACTGTGTGTGTTGCCATTTCTTTCTCCAGGGGATCATCCCAATCCAGGGATTGAACCTGCTTCTCCTGCATTGCAGGCACATTCTGTACCACCTGAGTCACCAGAGAAGCCCAGACAAAACAGGTGATGCAATGGTAAAAAGTCTGCCTGCAATGCAGGAGACGTGGGCTCAATCCCTGGGTCAGGAAGATACCCTGGAGAAGGAATGACAACCACTGAGTCGGACACCACTGAGCATAGCAGCACACACAATGTATTTGTAGGACAAAACATAATTGTACATATTCATCACTGTAAAAATCTTTAGTGCTCTGCCTCTCCATCTATCCTCACCTTCACACCTTTGGCACCCACTGACCTTTTAGTACATTGTGTCTATAGTTTTGCCTTTCAGGAATAATTATTTAAATTCTGTTTTGCTTATTTATTTATTTATTTTTTTGGTCATATATGGCCACTGATGTTTCTGCTCAGTTAACTTAGAGGGCTACTAATGATTAGTTTTAAATGTCTTGAACCATGAATCTTTTGCCTATTGCCAGAGGGCCTGTGTCTGTGTTTGGGTAGGACTTTAATACTCATGCAGTTTATAATTCTGCCTTAAATTTCACTTTCTGCTCACATAGGACCTCAGGGTCAACCAGAAATTAGAGTTTATGCTATTTTCCATCAGCAGGGTTCTGGACACATTGTTACCCTTGCAGAGTGTTTAGGTCTCCTGTAATATTTCAGAGTTTTTCAAATCCCCTTCTGAATATCTCCTTCCCTAGGTATTCCTTTTAATTTTTTGATCCATCTCTTCTCTACCACAACATATATCACAGCTTTATGGAGCTGTGTTTTAATATGTATTTCAATCACTATATTCAACAAAGACCCTGGGGATAAGGCTTACTCCCTTGATGTAAACTCCTTGTTGTTGTTCAGTTGCTAAATCGTGTTCAATTCTTTGCCACCTCATGGACAGCAGGACTCCAGGCCTCTCTGTCCTCCTCTATCTCTGAGAGTCTACTCAAATTTATGTCCTTGAGTTGATGATACTATCTAACCTTCTCATCCTCTGCCCCCCCATACTTCTTTACCTTCAAACTTTCTCAGAATTAGGGACTTTTCCAATGAGTCAGCTTTTTCCACTGGACCTTCAGAATCAGTGATGGTGGTGGTGGTTTAGTCGCTAAGTTGTGTCCAACTCTTGTGACCCCATGGACTGTAACCCACCAGGCACCTCTGTCCATGGGATTTTCCAGGCAAGAATACTGGAGTGGATTGCCATTTCCTTCTCCAGGGAATTTTCCCAATCCAGGAATCGAACCTGGGTCTCCTGCATTGTAGGCAGATTCTTTACCCACTGAGCTATGAGGGAAGCCTTCTGAATCAGTACTTTCAAAGAATATTCAGCTTTTATTTCTTTTAGAATTGACTGATTTTATCTCCTTGCAGACCAAGGGACTCTCAAGAGTCTTCTGCATGCATGCTAAGCTGCTTCAGTCTTAGCTGACTCTTTATAACCCTATGGACCATAGACCACCAGGCTCCTTTGTCCATGGCATTCTCTAGGCAGTGATACTGGAGTAGATTAGCATACCTACTCCAGGGGATCTTCCAGACCCAGGGATTGAACCCACATCTCTTAAGTCTCCTGCATTGTCAGGTGGGTTATTTATAATTAACGCCACTGGGAAGCTCCAAGAGTCTTCTCCAGCACCACAATTTGAAAGCATCAGTTCTTCGGGGCCCACCCTTCTTTATGGTCCAACTCTCACATCTGTATATGACAGCTGAAAAAAACCACAGGTTTGACTATACAGAACTTTGTAGGCAAAGTGGTGTCTCTGATTTTTAATACTTTGTCTAGATTTGTGATAGCTTTCCTTCCAAGGAACAAGCATCTTTTAATTTTGTGGCTGCAGTCACTGTCCAAGTGATTTTGGAGCCCAGGAAAATAAAATGTCACTGCTTCCACTTTTCCCCCTTCTATTTGCCATGGGACCAGAGTCCATGATCTTAGTTTTTTGAGTGTAGAGTTTTAAGCTAGCATTTTCATGCTCCTCTTTCACCGTTATCAAGAGGCTTTTAGGGCAGTGTCATCTGCATATCTGAGGTTATTGATATTTCTCCCAGCAATCTTGATTCCAGCTTGTGATTCATCCAGCATGGCATTTCGCATGATGTACTCTGCATATAAGTTAAATAAGCAGGGTGACAATATACAGCCTTGGCATACCCCTTTCCCAATTATGAATCAGTCAGCTGTTCCATGTAAAGTTCTGTTGCTTCTTGACTGGCATACAGGTTTCTCAGGAGAGAGGTAAGGTAGTCTGGTATTCTCATCACTTTAAGAATTTTTCACAGTTTGTTGTGATCCACACAGTCAAAGTCTTTAGGGTAGTCAATGAAGTAGATGTTTTTCTAGAATTCTCTTGCTTTTTATATGATCCAACAAATGTTGGCAATTTGATCTCTGGTTCCTCTGCCTTTTCTAAACCCAGCTTGTAAATCTGGAAGTTGGGTCACACACTGCTGAAGCCTAAGCAAAGCCTTACGAGCACATGAAATGAACACAATTGTATGATAGTTTGAACATTCTTTGGCAATGCCCTTCTTTGGGATTGGAAAGAAAACTGACCATTTCCAGTCCTGAGACTACTGCTGAGTTTTCCAAATTTGTTGGCATATTGAGTGCCATACTTTCACAGCATTATCTTTTAGGACTTGAAATAGCTCAACTGGAATTCCATCATCTTCACTAGCTTTGTTCTTAGTGATGCTTCCTAAGGCCCACTTGACTTCACACTCCAGGATGTCTGGCTCTAGGTGAGTGACCACACCATTGTGGATATCCAGGTCATTGAGACCTTTTTTGTATAGTTCTGTTGTGTATTCTTGCCACCTCTTCTTAATCTCTTCTGCTTCTGTGTCCTTACCATTTCTGTCGTTTATCATGCCCATCCTTGCATGAAATGTTCCCTTGATAGCTCCAGTTTTCTTGAAGAGATCTCTCGTCTTTCCCATTCAATTGTTTCATTCTATTACTTTGCATTGTTCATTTTAAAAGGCCTTCTTATTTCTCCTTGCTGTTCTCTAGAACTCTGCATTCAGGTGGGTGTATCTTTCTCTTTCTACCTTGCCTTTCACTTCTCTTCTTTCCTCAGCTCTTTGTAAAGCATCCTCAGATAACCACTTTGCCTGCTTGTATTTCTTTTTCTTTGGGATGGTTTGGTCCTGCCTCCTGTAGTGTTACAAACCTCCATCCATAGTCCTTCAGGTACTCTGTCTACTAGGTCAAATTGCTTGAATTGATTCATCACCTCCACTACATAATCATAAGGGGTTTGATTTAGGTCATATGAATGGCCTAGTGGTTTTCCCTACTTTCTTCAGTTTAGGCCTGCTGATGTTGCTGCTGCTAAGTCTCATCAGTCATGTCCGACTCTGTGCAACCCCACAGATAGCAGCCCACCAGGCTCCTCTGTCCCTGGGATTCTTCAGGCCTGGGTTTTGCAATACTGATCTCATAATCTGAGCCACAGTCAGCTCCAGGTCTTGTTTTTGCTGACTATATACATTCTCCGTCTTTGACTGCAGATAATATAATCTGTCTGATTTCAATATTTAATATTCAGTGATGTGCATTCAGTAGAGTTGTCTCTTGTATTGTTTGTAGGAGGTGTTTGCTATGACCAGTGTGTTCTCCTATCAAAATTGTTAGCCTTTGCACTGCTTCTTTTTGCACTCCAAGGCCAAGCTTGCCTGTTACTCCAGGTATCTCTTGACTTCCTAGTTTTGCATTCCAATCCCCTATAATGAAAAGGATATCAGTTTTGGTATTAGTTTTAGAAGGTCTTGTAGGTCTTTGTAGAACCATTCAACTTCAGCTTCTTTGGCATTAGTGGTTGGGGCATAGACATGGATTATTGTGATGTCGAATGGTTTGCCTTGGAAATGGACTGAGATAATTATGTTGTTTTGAGATTGCACCCAAGTACTGCATTCCAGACTCTTGTTGACTATGAGGACTACTCCATTTCTTCTAAGGGATTCTTGCCCACAGTAGTAGATATAATGGTCATCTAAATTAAATTAAATGTAAGCTTCTAGACAGGTCAAATCATGACATCTTTCTGCAACTGAGACTTTTCTGTAGATCTGCCAGATAAGTCAAATAGTGGATTACTCCAGGTACTGAACTTATTGAGGGACTCCAAATCTGGTCTATCCACCCCACCCCTGTATCTACAGGGCAGCCTATTTTCTCAGTTACAATGATTGTGAGTCTACTAGTTTTCAAGGCTCTTGCAGAGCTAAAGAGAAGGAGATGGGATTAGGCAGAGCCATATTGATACAAATCCTCCTGTCCTTACTAAAGTTTAGCAGATTTTCTCAAAGAAACATGCTGCTGTTTGTTTCAACACTTTTATTAATTTCCACAGTTCTGAAAGTTTTGACTTTGACAGTTTGTTGCCAGTGCCTTCCTTGTTTTTATGAAGAACATTTTTATAGTCCCTCTGCCATTCTTGGAAAGTCCCACCCCTCCCTTTCATTATTTCTTTCCAGTGGAGTTCAATATATTCTTTATAACAAAAATTACATCCTTCCCTAAGTGGGCCGGTTAGTTGTACCTTCCTATGTGTAGTTGAATACTATCCGACTAAAGTCTTATATTAAATTTATCAGGAATCTTAAAGAAAGGAAATAATTACTATGGCCATATATTAATGTGTGTTTTATAGACAGTGTATCAACCAATCTTCATTGATATTGTTTTCATAAGGCATTCCCACCCCCCATTTACAGATTCATAGGGGACAGAATTTTGATTCTATCCATTAATATGCATTTTAAGCAAGTTATATAAGCTTCCTGAGCCTGAAGTAGCTGGAAAATGTAATGAAAACATAAATACTGACCACCTCGAGTTCTGAAGGGGATTCCATGAGCTGTTGAATGTATGCAACTTAGCTTAGTGATTCCCAAATGACAAACACTTACCAAAAATAAAAGCCAATATGTTTCTATGTATATGTGATATATGACGTGAATTTGTATTTTAGCTCTGTGTGAGTATGGGTATAATATTTAGCTCCCTTTTATTGACTGTGGAAATTTGTGATGGGATGAGCCAAGAGTAGATTTCTGCTCACATTAAATGCCTTTGATGTAGACTGTATAAATCTTTCTAACTTACCTATTCACTGATACAGCACAGATTCTCATGCATCTCACAGATAACCACTGTTGACAATCCAGGGTACTTTTATAATCAGAACACATATGACACAAATTCATGTCATTATTTCTTTGATTTTGGACTTGGTCCATTGTGCTCCTTTCCTCTTTCCCTGACTTCTATTTATTTGTCAAAGACCAGATTAAGAATCACCTACATAATATCTTGCTTGGTATTCCTCTGCCAAAATGAATTGTTTTAAAAACTTTTGTACCCCCACAAGAACCATTTATATATTAATTAAATTATATATTCTTATAATAATGAAATAGTTCATATATCTGTTTTAATGGGAATAAATGATCTTTATGGTAATAAAAGGATCCTATTGATTTTCTATCACTATCAGTCCCAAATCCTTAATTTCACAATGATTCACATTAAGTATATGCTCAATAGTTATCTGTCTGTTAAAATACTGATGAAGTCAGATTGCAAAGAACTTGCAATTGTCTGTTAAAATACAGATTGAATCCAGGTTGCAAGAAGTTGAAACATATAATTTTTATACTCAGTATCCTTTAGGGAAAATTACTTATTTTGGTTTTTTTTGATATCTTGTATGTGGGGAATGATAGAATACTGGAGGGGAAAATCATATAGCACAAAACTGCTGTAAGCATTTTTAATACCTAACTTATTGCCCTGCAAGGAGTTATGCATGTGCATATTTGTGAGGAGATATGTTTGTAAATCTTTGTGCTGACAGTAAAATAGAGAGCTTTAAATACATTTTGGTGCATACCTGGCATTTTCTGTCTGAACTCAATAAGAATGTAAATGAAATTGCACTGCCTGTGTGTGAATATGCTATATACATAGACTTGGAATACTTATATTGAGACTGTCAAAAGAAACAAAGAAAGAAACCTAGTAAGTACATTTATTTTTGATTCTTAGACCTGTGGAAATATTTGACAGTGCAAAATGTCATCTTTAATGTGGTTTACACCGACTCTTTAGTATCCAAAGATGAATGTTAAGTCATGGGCGAATGGAAGTGGCATTGAAAAGAAGGATAATATCTTTACTCAGACATACTTATATTCCAGTTACGACTGTAAACGGAACTCTGCTGATAAGATTGAAACAAAAATAAAACAGTGTGAACATAATGCAACTTTTGTCTTCTCATTTCTATGGAATGCCAACTTCCTACTGTTACTTTTATGTACAGTTTTCACATATTTACAAAAGAGAACATAGGAACAGAAATGGTATCAAAGTGGAAGAGAAACAAAAGAGCATTTTTTACACATCCAGTCTCATTGAATCATGGACAACTTTTTGACCTCAAGAGTGGATTACATTTTTATGCTTTGCCAGATATTCCAGTATGAGCTCTGTAAATTTTAGTTGTATCTAACTTCTCAAAATCCACATAGAATCCAAATCTAGTTTAAGCAAATATTTCATTTAAATATTTGAATCATATTTCTTTTCAAAGTGATGTGTGGCATAATGTTATAACTTGAATGGCTGTTTGATATCTTGAGAGAAATGTCAGCCTTAAACTCCTAAAGATTTATAAGCAAAAATAAAGAGAAGGGCCTCTATGCCATTTTCTTGTCATCTGAGCTGGAACCTCACACCATCACTCTCACTCATTTGGAATAAATCATGCCTTTTCAAGTTTAATAGAAAAAAAATAGAGTAGATTAAAGCCTCATTTTAACTAACCTCTTAAATTTATCCACTTTTAAACATTTGATTTAAATTATGTCCAACATAAATGTTCTTCTGACTTTCCTTCACTTTACCAAATTATTGGCCTCAAAATCTTAGAAGAAACTTAAAAAAAATGTTTTTTTCATTTAGAGCATCAACTGATGATTCATATTATAAAAATATCAGTACAGTGACTATGTCTTTATAATAGTCTACAGGGTATATAAAAGTTATAATTTTGTTTTATTGTTTAATTTTACTACATTGTAAGGCCTTGAAAGATTAATGTAAGCAGTTGGTAATATTGTTGTGGTAATTAAATAATTACCATGTGGCAATTCAGTTCAGTTCAGTCACTCGGTCGTGTTCGACTCTTTGCGACCCCATGAATCGCAGCACACCAGGCCTCCCTGTCCATCACGAATTCCTGGAGTTTACCCAAACTCATGGCCATTGAGTCGGTGATGCCATCCAGCCATCTCATGCTCTGTCGTCCCCTTCTTCTCCTGCCCCCAATCCCTCCCAGCATCAGGGTCTTTTCCAATGAGTCAACTCTTCGCATCAGGTGGCCAAAGCATTGGAGTTCAGCTTCAACATCAGTCCCGCCAATGAACATTTTCACTGGACTGATCTCCTTTAGGATGGACTGGTTGAATCTCCTTGCAGTCCAAGGAACTCTCAAGAGTCTTCTCCAACACCATAGTTCAAAAGCATCAATTTTTCCATGCTCAGTCCAACTCTCACATCCATACATGGCCACTGGAAAAACCATAGCCTTGACTAGACGAACCTTTGTTGGCAAAGTAATGCTATTAAATAATCAAGAAATGTGGTAATTAAATAATTGACTATATATTTAATTATATGGTAAAGTATTTCAAGGAAAAGGACTTAGTATTTTGAAAGACTTAGAGTGGGGAGTCAAGTGAGGTAGGAGAGATCATGTTCTTGAAAAATCTCTTTTCCTTTCATCTTTTTATCTGGATTCCTAGTAGTCACTAGCCATTTTCTTACACTGTTAATACTCAGTGTTCTCTCCATTTTTTTTCCCCTTAAAAAGAGTCCAAACATTTCATAGTCATCCAGCAGTACTGTATTAGGAGGTATAGTGATAAAAAATGAAACTTACACCAGTGAAAATGAGGCTTTCTCTTTCAGAAAATTAAAACAAAACAAAAAAAGCTTCTTTTCCATAATGGGAGAAAGGAAGCTTTAAAGACTACAATATGCTTAAGGACCTGATCATCATATTGTCATACTCTTTAATATTCAGAGTTGAGTCAAGTACATGTAGATATATGTGTGTGTATATCTTATTTTGGACAGTACAACTGTTTACTCTTGGTTTGTAAAAGATTGCTGTTTTAAATTCAACTATACGGCAGTCTGAACAGATTATATGTGGTTTGAGAGCATGATGTGGAGAAACTGGATTCAGTATTATTTCCCAAGTGGAAGTCAAATCTTTATCTATTCATTTGCTGTTGAATAAATTTATAACAGTGAGTCCAAGTGCACAAGGAATAAATATGTTTACATTTTTACATATCCATAGGAGATTTCTGTTCATAGAAATTTAAGAATTTCTGATATAATGGAAGGGGGAAAGAAGTTAGTAAGATTTCTGACTACCCCAACACAATATCTTTACACTTCTTAACATCAACTTGGCCAACGTTTGATAAATATTAGTACTTCTCATCCATGGAAACAGAGAATACATAATTAAATATCTGTTATGTTTTATACTTTTATTTATATCTAAATTAAAAAAACCCTCAGATTTCAACTATGTTTCATAAAGAGTTTGAAAGTTATCACTCATGTCCCTGTTATACAAGAAAAAAAAATTGAATAAACTGAAAATGAATGATTTTCCTTGGATCTATCAAAGAACTAAAGTCAGAGAGTCAACCACTACTGTGACATCTGGAGATACAGGTGAATAGAGAGAGTCACAGCTAAGATACACTTCCATAAAGCAGAGCTCCTGGAGTCATAAATTCACAGCCACCCTAAACAGTAATTTTAACAGGAGACGAGTGTGGACTACCATGCGAGTGAGGAACAGCTGGGCACTGCAGAGTTAAGAGAGCATCCTCTCATGGGGTTTATATCCAAGAGCATCACCAGGTGAAGAGACAGCAGAGATTCCTCCCATGGCTCTAACAGGGTACACAAGGATTAATCATGGACAAGTATTCCCAAAACAGTCTCTGTTACACTTTTCTTTTTCACTTAAGGAGTGGGGGAAAGCTTTAGAAGCATCATGAATGTCACAGCCCAGGGAGAAAGGCTCACTGAAAAACTGAGACTTAACCATATGATTAAGATCTGATGAGATTTAATCATAAGACTGCAGACAGTTTCTCCTTCCCCACGCCTTACCGCCACAGCAGTAATACAGCTCCAGTAGACTAACAGTGCATTGAAAGTGGGAGAGTGTCAAGACACAGACGCTACCTGAAGAAGAGTTTTTAGGGAAGAACAAAGGAAACAGAAGAGAAAAAAAAAACAGTGACATTAGAGAAGTCTGAAGCCTGCGGCATTCATAGTTATAGCAAACATTAAACACAACCCAACTGCTAGCCAAGTTAACCGGAAACCTTGTTAAAGACCAGTTTACCAATGTTCCTGTTATCAGATACTTGGAGTTTGGCTTCAGTTAAAAGGTCATGGCATCTGGTCCCATCACTTCATGGCAAGTAGATGGGGAAACAGTGGAAACAGTGTCAGACTTTATTTTTTGGGGGGCTCCAAAATCACGGCAGATGGTGATTGCAGCCATGAAATTAAAAGACACTTACTCCTTGGAAGGAAAGTTATGACCACCCTAGATAGCATATTAAAAAGCAGAGACGTTACTTTGCCAACAAAGGTCCATCTGGTCAAGGCTATGGTTTTTCCAGTAGTGGTGTATGGATGTGAGAGTTGGACTATAAAGAAAGCTGAGTGCCGAAGAATTGATGCTTTTGACCTGTGGTGTTGGAGAAGACTCTTAAGAGTCCCTTGGACTGCAAGGAGATCCAACCAGTCAATCCTAAAGGAAATCAGTCCTGAATATTCATTGGAAGGACTGATGCTGAAGCTGAAACTCCGGTACTTTGGTCACCTCATGCGGAGTTGACTCATTGGAAAAGAGCCTGATGCTGGGAGGGATTGGGGGCAGGAGGAGAAGGGGACGACAGAGGATGAGATGGCTAGATGGCATCATTGACTCTATGGACGTGAGTTTGAATAAACTCTGGGAGTTGGTGATGGACAGGGAGGCCTGGCATGCTGCGATTCATGGGGTTGCAAGAGTGAGACACAACTAACTGAACTGAACTGAACTGAAAAGTTACAAAGTGTGCTAAGATACAAGATACAAGTCTGTCTGAAGAGACAAAGCAAACATAGAACCAGACTCATATTTGACACTGATGATGCAATTATCAGACAGAAAATTTAAAGTAACTTTAAATAATACGTAAGGGCTCTAGTGAGTGAAGAGAACAACATGCAAGAATAGGTAAGTAATGTAAGCAAAAATTAACAATCAAAAGCTTATGATAAAAATGGAATACACAGTCATATAAATGAAGAATGCTATCAATGGGCTCATCAATAGTGACAGGGTCAATTCCTAGGCAGGTTGATTAGAATTCTGGGGTCCCAGAGGAGGAGAGAGGGGTCTGGACTTCTCAAAGAAGAGGAAAGGACAAACTTTTTTTTTTTCCTCTACATTCCTTAGTCTTGTCATATAAAACGGTCTTTTTTTCTTTAAGCCTGGAACTGATGATTACACAACTCCGTTTAAACTCTGTACTAGGGATTAAATAACAACAATGTATCCTGCTTGAGGACAGTTTCTCCTTCCTGAAAACCTGACTAATCCTGATATTTTAGAATATATATTATGGGAGTGGGTCTGGTAGGATCTTTCTATTGTTAAATTGTAATCCTGTTTTCCTAAAATGTAAATTGTGGGAGTGGGTCTGGTAAAATTTTCACAAATTTGAGACATTATTTTGATTTATTGTAAGAATTAATTTAAAAAGTATATAACTCCCTGGCTTAGACTAGTGAGGGGGGCACTCTCCATCCCCCTTCTGATGTCTATGTTAGAAGCTTCTTTCTCTGTCCCTTTTCTTACTTTAATAAAACTCTGCTACACAAAAGCTGTTGAGTGATCAAGCCTGGCCCCTGGTCCCGAAGTAAAATCTATTTAGAAGATCACAAATCCGACACCGTTCACCGAAGCTATCAATAGGTTAGACGTAGCCTGGAGGAAAAAAAAAAAAACAAAACTCAGTGAAGTTGAAAATAGACCAATGAAATGTTTCCAAACTAAACTACAAAAATAAAAATGTATGATAAGAAAATACCAGAAAATCCAAAAGAGTTATGTGTGTATGCTCAGTCACGTCCAATTCTTTGCAACCTATGGACTGTATCCTTCCAGGATCCTCTGTTCATAGGATTCTCAAGGCAGGAATATTGGAGTGGGTAGTCATTCCCTTCAACAGGGGATCTTCCTGACCCAGGAATTGAACCCATATCTCCTGCGTCTCCTGCGTTGCAGGCATTTTCTTCACCCACTGAGCCACCTGGGAAGCCCCACCCAAAAGAGCTATTATTCTATTTTAAATGATACGACATGGGCATGATTGAAATATCAGGAGAAAAAGACAGGATGGACTAGAAGAAATGCTTGAAGTAACAATGGCCAAGAACTTTTCCATATTAAGGTCAGACACCAACCAGAGATTTAGAAAAGAAAAAATGAGAGTACACTTTTGAGGATAAATAATAATAATAAAAACTACATCTGAGAATACTATATTCAAACTGCATTAAAACAATCACAAAAAGAAAATCTTGAAAGAGCCTAGATAAAAAGCACCAAAGGAAACACTTTGAACATAGAGGGACAAGGGTATGAATTGCAGGAAACATTTCATCATAAACCATGCACATAAGAAGAAAGTGAAGTGGCATATTTAACATGCTGAGAGAAAAGTGCAACAAAAACAAAACAGACTATAATTCCATATCCAGCAAAAGAGTCACTCAAAAACAAAGGAGACAGTCAAGACATGGCTAGCAGACAATAAATATTAAAAGAAATCCATCATATAGCATATCAATGATATGAGTTAGAAACCTGGTTCTAACATAGAAAAATAAAGAGGGTAAAAGAAAGAATAAATGAAATTAGATAAATCTTGTATATTTCTTATTGTTAATGGATTTAAAGAACACTTCTTTGTTTAGGATAAGAGGAGTAACAATGCATGAGTGATTATAGCTTGTGAATAAATGAAATTAATTATAGCAGTGCCATGGGGATTCCTTGGCAGCTCAGCTGGTAAAGAATCTGCCTGCAATGCAGGAGACCCTGGTTTGATTCCTGGGTTGGGAAGATTGCTGGAGAAGAGATAGGCTACCCACTCCAGTATTCTTGGGCTTCCTTTATGGCTCAGCTGGTAAAGAATCTGCCTGCAATGCAGAAGACCTGGGTTTGAGCCCTAGGTTGGGAAGAATCCCCTGGAGAAGGGAATTGCTACCTACTCCAGTATTCTGGCCTGGAGAATTCCATGGACAGAGGAGCCTGGTGGGCTGCAGTCCATGGGGTCGCAAAGAGTCAGACATGACTGAGCGGCTTTCATATAGCAATGCCATAGAGGTTGGAGGGAGGAATTGAGAATTCTATGTTAGAACATTGTAACGATAGGGCAACCATACACATGTACACACCATTAAGAAGAAAACTGTACTTATAATCATTATAAGTTCAATTTGACATGTATTTTATCAAGATGGTCTTAATTTTCTAAATTGTATTGGCTATTCTTGAACATTTAAATTAAAATTTTGAGTCAGAATAAATTTCCATCCAAAAAAAAGAAGAAAACTGTAATGAATATGTCAAGAGAGAATACAAAATTAAAACATATAAAACAGTTAAAACTAGAGTAGGAAAAAAAAAAAACTAGAGTAGGCAGATAAAGTGAAATGATAAGAAATGCAACAAATAGAAAGCAGTCACAATTGTGGTAGATACTAATGCAACTATGTAAGTACACTTTAAATGTGAATGGTCTAAATACAGTAGTTAAAATAGGATTGTATGAGTGGATATAAAAATAAGACCCATTGTCTCTTGTGTCTGAGAAACTTTTAATATCAATATAAATATATAGTTAAGAAACAAAGACTTCTTGGAAATATGATTTATTCTAGAATGGTGGTAGGAAACATGCAAGATGAATCTGGGAAATCTTTCAATGCCAGAAAGTAAAGAAGGCTTTTAAAAATCCACAATGTTATATAGGTTTCCATGTATAAACAGACAGCTGTCTACAGTAGATGTTAGCATAAATTTTTGAGTTAACCTGCCTATCCTTCAGGCTTACCCTTTTTCTCTACCTGAATTATGAGGCTGGAAAGTTTACTCAACTGCTCTGTGCTTCATTTTATCTGCATAATTTTAAATAATACCATCTTTTACCTCATAGAATTAGTTTGAGGATTAACATTGATAATTTTTATTCTTAGTGCAATGTTTCTCAAAATAGAGTCTTAAATAGTTAAAATACAATCTATAATATCTGTTTTGTAGTTTAAGATCATACTATATAGTGATCTGTAATCTGATTTTCAATTTAAATATTATGAATACTAGGTTATACTATATTAAACGTCAAGGGGAATCCACAAAACTTATGTCTTTCAATAATTTTTATATACTACATTAAATTTATAAGACGAAAACATTTTTTCCTAAATTTTTCAACCAGAGAACTCAATACTGTAAGATTTAACAGCACGAGAATAAAATCTCATTTCATGTTAGTCCTAATAGCTACATTTGGTAAACATGGAATACTAAGTTTATTATTTCAAAAGATTTTGGTCCAAAGCCTATTTAGTTTCTGTTTCTAGAATTAAGTTGCTATTGTGCTGAGACTAACAGAATAACTTTGAGAAAACTGCCAAGAGGTTAATTACCAAGTTCCTTTGAAAGTCAATGGATTTTTTCAGCAGCCTTTTCCCAATAAGGAAGTCCTTAGGGTATTTACTGCCTGAAGAACATTAGTATTAGCAGGTTTTTTACTTTCTCTGAAAAGTTCTATATTCCAAGTGAAATTTACTGCTTTTAAAAAGAAAGTCAAACATATTTATTTGTAAATCATAGATAATGTTATCAATTCAGATACACTTATATACCTAAAAATGTGATTTAAAACTGAAATTATCATTCTTCATTTCAAAGGAAAATACAGTATTGTGTGTTTCAAACATTTGATTGGCCAAAAAATTCATTTGGATCTTTCCATACCATCTTAGGAAAAGACTTGAATGAAATTTTTAGCCAACCGAATATAATCCCTTATGTTTTCATCTTGATGTAGTAACAAGTTTTGAAATACAGAATGTTCAACAGTTTAGAGTCAACAAGAAGGTTTAATTAGTTTTGCAGTAATTCCTAGCAGTTCTTCAGATCTATGTTTGGGTATATTGCTCTTATTTAAATAACAATATATTTAATAAGCAATATATTACAAATAATTTGTAATAATTTATTCCTATGATGCATCAGCATTCTGAATATTTTTTAGGCTGTATATAGGGCTTCCCAGGTGGCACTAGTTGTAAAGATCCTGGCTGCCAACGCAGAAGACATAAGAGACAGAGGTTCAATCCCTGGATTGGGAAGGTCCCCTGAAGGAGGGCATGACAATCCACTCCAGTAATCTTGCCTGGAGACTCCCATGGACAGAAGAGCCTGGTGGGCTACAGTCCATAGCGTCACAAAGAGTTGGACATGACTGAAGTGACTTAGCAGCAGCAACAGCAGGCTGTATGTAAGAGATTGGTTACTACAAGTGTAGAACTGGAATTAGAGCTAAAGGCTATTTAAATGTGCTATCATTCACTACTTTTTTCGTTTCCCAAGAAAATTATTGTTTATTGGTCATATCACTCATGCTGTGAACTTCATGGACTTGACTTCCCAATGCTCTTCAACAGTCCTCCAGGCAACACTCTGAATGAATCGTGCTTAAAAGTTCAGATGAACTCTATTTGTCATTTGATACTTCATCCAATTCTCTCTCTGTCACACATACCTCTGAGGACATCATCCTGATTTTGCCTGAACACTTTGGAATGCAGAACTTATTACATGATAAGACAACACCATTCATTTGGGGAAACTTACAAATATTGAAGTGTCAGTTGTTAGTTTAAACCCAAGAGGACTGGACCATTATTTTCAAACACTGACTCAAATTCACTTTCTTTAGACCATTAAAATAAAAGTTGGATTTCTTTCTGACTAGAAGAATCTTGAAATAAGTTGGCTGCAAAAGAAACTTGGGGATTTTGCAGCAGTGTGTACATAGGAAGTAAGTGGAAATGGCTCGGTGAACTTACCAGTATTAGCAAGTGTGATATTCTCTTGACAGATAATGGTGAACTGCATAATAAAGTAATTCATCCCACAAAGTTACACAGCAAACAGCATTGAAATAGGAATAGGCTAATCATAATGACAGTGCCATTCAGAAAGGTTTGGAAGTACAGGGAGAACATGAAAACCTCTGGTGATTGGTAATTCTGACTCTCAGGCAAACAAATAGTTGCCAGATCTTTCTCCTTAGGAGAGAAAATATTCCTTGATGAGGACTTAGCTCTGTTCCAAGAGAATGGCTCTCAAGTTCATCATTATGTATTGTTCTTTAAATTTTCTTTGATCCAAGTTCTTTCCACTGAGATAAAATCATTTTTTTAAATAATAAATTGCTCATAATTTGATTTCTCAGTTTACTCCTTAGCAATCGAAAGTTGGATGTCCAAAGTTCTTTTTTCTTTTTAATTTTTACTTGTCTTCTCATTTTTTGCTCCAAGCCAGTAGTGCTGCTGCTAGTACTCCTTTATTAAAAGTTTTCTTGGTTTCTTATACATCTGACATGAGTTCAATCCATGTGGCAAAAGCCACATCCATAATATATTTCTCTACTTTGATCTCCATATCAGGCTACTTAAAGACAACAACCTTAAAAATATCAGAAGCCTTTTTTTGTCAATCTGAGAATGACTACTAGGGACTTCTTTAAATCTCTCACCTTTCAGAGGGGCTAAACAAGGATTCTTAGAGCTGAAACCTTGATTTGATTTTCAGTACCAGATCTCATTTCACTTCATGAATCTTCATCAGCAAAGGACACTGACGATGACAATATTATTCAACTCATCAAGAACTGGATCTTCTGATTCCTCTAAAATCTGCTTGGAAGCTAAACATTTTTTTTTTTAATTATTATTATTAGATTGTCTCTCTCTTACCTTATCACAGACTCTGGATCCAACCAATTGGTTGGACATTTATGATATTTTGCCTGATTAGATTAGTCTGCTCAAGTATGTTAAATGTATTTTTTATTTTTCACATTTTGCTAATTGTCCTACCACTACTCCAATAGTTCCAGTTACTTTAATCTGGCAAAAAAAAAAAAAAAATCACCGTAAAATTAGAGCATCATGTTCCCATCCTGTTCTGCTTTCCTTCCACATTTTTTGCCTCAACATGGTGCTAGTCAAGGCCATGTGGTATTTATTTTTGTTAAAGCAAAACTTCTCTCTTCACATCAAATTGTGTGCCACTTTGCTCTTTCTGTATGGCAAATTATCTCAAAATGTACTAACTTAAGGTAAAAATTTGGTATTAATTCTTATAGCACTGTCGGTTGACAGGACAGATTTTCTAACCTGGGCAATTTTCATCTGGGTCTGGCCAGTCTCAAGTGGTCTCACTCCACTGTGTAGGAGGTAGTAGTCTGATTGGTGTAGGTGGGAAACTTCATTCAAGTATCTTCTGAAGAGCTGTGCCAATTGGAGCAATGGCTAAATGTGTCCTTTCCCTCAGCAGTCTATCTCAGACTCTCTTACTAGATAGGAAAAAACATCTCCAGCAATACAAGGCGAGGATGTTGGAAGGCAGTGCTTAACGGGCCTCCTCAATAACACAAAGCTGCTGCTTTCCAGTATCTGACGCCAGCTTCCTCTCCAACCTCTGAATCACTACTAAGTGAATGGTATATATTTGGAGGGTTTTGCTGTTTGTTTGTTTTTTTTATACCTACATTTGGTTTATCATATTTATTAAGCTAAGGTAAATGTTGTAAACAATCAACTACAAAATCTTAGGGGTTTTTACAGAATAATGTGTTTTTCCCTCCAATCTCCTTCCAGAAGTGGCAAAGGGAAAAGGAAATACGGATCTTTGCTCCAAGCTGTGTCTCACAGACAAACATTTCCGTGAAGCCTAGGGCTCCAATATTTGGAATTTGGGGGCTGTATCACCTGCATCATCTGGCTGACAGCAAGAAAGACAAAATCTGTGCACAAGACATACACTGTTAACCATTCAGCCAGTGGGGACAGGTAGTGGGCACACATCCTTTGTACTCGTTTTCCCTTGGTGAAAACCAGGCACATGACTCCAAACAGATACAGTGGCTAGAAAAATACAGTCTAGAAGTGTTCTAGGGAAAATGTGGTTATTATTGATGAATTATCACCTAATATGTGCCACGGCACTCTATTAATAGCTCATACTGATTTTTACTTAATTCATTTATTTTTATTTTCAAAACTTTAATATATCCAATATATTCTTATATCTATTAAAAGTATGTAATCATAGGTAAAGTCTGTGTATACTCAGATGGTAAAGAATCCACTTGCAATGCAGGAGACCAGGGTTTGATCCCTGGGTTGAAAAGATCCCCTGGAGAAGGAAACAGCTGCACACTTCAGTATTCTTTCCTGGGGAATTCCATGGACTGTATAGTCTGTGGGGTCACGAAGAGTCAAACCTGACTGAGTGACTTTCACTAAGTATTTCATATATATTTTTAAAGTATTCATCTTCCTTTATGTATATATACATGTATACATATCTATTTTGAAAGGAAGATGCTAGATACTATATACAAAGTTTAGCTTAGTCAGAGTAACACACTGAACACTCAACTTTATTCAAACAATATATTTTTTCTCTTTAGACCCCGTGACTTGTTGGATAATTGATAGGAAGAGTGCACTATGTTCTCAGCCGTGTCCAACTCTTTGCGACCTCATGGACTGTAGCCTGCCAGTCTCCTCTGTCCATGGGATTTTCCAGACAGGGATACTGGAGTGGGTTGCTATTTCCTTCTCATGGGATCTTCCCAACTCAGCCACTGCACCCACATCTCCTGTGTCTCCTGCATTGCAAGCAGATTCTTTACCCGCTGAGCCATCAGGGAAGCGTGTGCTTTATGCCATCACAGTGCCCATGTGAGGTGACTCTAGGGCAAGTAGGTACTCTGAGTATCCAGGAATTGTTCCGAGAGGTTTTAACGGAACAGAATGCAGAGGGCCATGCGGAACCATTTAGGTACTTAGGACCTTCAGTTCCTCTCCTCTGAGGAGGTGATTTAATCTGTAGGCTTCTTTCTTCTCCTGCCAATGTGTGTGAATTATAATTTTCCACCTTACCACGTGGACAGGTCTGTTCCTGATCTTTCTAAAACAGACTTGATTCTGTTCCTGAATTCCCTTTGTGTTGTCAAATGGCACTTTTAAAGAATCTGTATATTTCTTGTTTGCAACCATGATTAATTTTCAGACCCCAAATTATGGTTGCTTCCTTTATCAGACAATCAGTCTTGGTTTTCTTGTACTCTTTGAAACTGCATTGTAAGCTTGATTTTTTTCTGCTAAGCTATTTCAGTAAGAAGGAGTTTTAGCTTAACTGTCAAAGAAACATAATTGATGAGAATAATAGAGAAATTGGCCTCCAGAGATTCATAAGAATTGTTGATGTAGCTAAATGTTTTCCTTATCTGTAAGTGAAGACATTGCTTTACTATTCTGAATTGACATCTTCACTTCAAATGGACATCTCTGTTTGAGATGAGATGAAAAGTTCAGTACTGTGATCAAATCCTTCATGCTCTGGAGGGTGTTGAAACTAATGATTATGGTATTTAAAAGGCACAGTTATCATGTATCAGAAAATAGGGTTTGTTTGTTGAAGTTTAAATGCTGCATGCACTTACAGAGAACTGAGTTTTTGTTGATTTTAAAATAAAGGATTATTGAGCTCAGAGTTTCTGTGTCTACAAGAGTTGGGAATTATACATTTTTATAAATAGGATTTCTGGATCATCAGAAATACTCTATTTTTCAAATATTAAAGTATGAGAAATTCAGTAGTGTTACCTGATCAAACATTTTGGATCACCGATATTCTGCAAACACATATCCAGATTTCAGTTTGCTTGAACTTAATTTAAAAGGCTTTTTTTTGGAGACAGTATCAGTTCTTCTATTATATTAAACTTGTTGCTAGATTTGGGGGAATACAAATAAAACACAATGTAATTATTATAAGGCTTTAAAAAAGACTTGTGTATTAGAAAGTATACCTAAAAAGCAAAAATTAAATGTTCTAGCTTTTAATACATAGCTAAATGTGGTAGTATACAATTGTGCATAGAAATAGGAACAGGGGCTGATCCAAGTGGTTTGAAGCTGTCTCACTTGTATCAATAAACAGACATATGTTCCACTAAATTATATGCCACTGATTGTTTATTTCTTACTCACTAATAACATCACAGGAAAAGAACAGAGCTATTAAAAGATGAACAGTGAATGTGGTATAAGGGGCTATAAAACTTTGGTACGATTCATATGCATTACTCATCCATAGGCTTTTCTATATCCAAATCACATTTATTTGTATGCCTCCCACTTCTGTAAATGTTTATTTTTTAAATTAATTTATTTTTTATTGAAGTATAATTGCTTTACAGAATTTTGCTGTCTTCTGTCAAATCTCAACAATTTATTTACAGGGCAACAATGGAGAAACAGACATGGAGAGTAGGCTTATGGACATGGGGAGAGGGGAGGAGAGGGTGAGATGTAAATTTTTTTTTAAAGCATTCACACTGAATATGTCCAGACAACTGAAAGAAAATCACTGGATATATAAAGGATTTGATTTTAAAATTATATGTCTGATAAACATAATGCGACAAAGATGCCCCTTTAACTTTAGTAGTAAAGAGGATATTAAAACAGGTAAAATACAAAGGAATTGATTTTCTCATCTGATGTTTAATATTTATGAATGATGTAAAATAAAATCTGGTGATTTTTAATGTACCCTTTTTTCTCTAATAGTTAATGCAAAATTATGAATAATTTGGTTTTATGAATTCAACAATTACAGCAAATTAGTGTAAGAATTACATTCATACACACACAATTTCTAACTGACCACTTTCCAGTTTGACTTATAATAAAAGTTGTGGTTACTGTTTTTGACCTATGTAAGGTTTACCTAGCTTCTCTTATCAGATGTTAGCATGTTGTGGTAAATATTTTGTGTCTGAACCTTCTGAAATGAGTCAGTGTCTAACTAATCAAGTATTTTCAACTGTACAATTCTTTTTGTTCCAAAATGTTGATTCAGATGTCTAATTGCTAATGTAGATGCGATCCATCTGAGTCATTAGATGATTAATTTCATAATACAACAGATATGTGCAATCTACATGGCAGTGTACTTACAATCTGCTTCATTCCTTTTGTAATTACCATCTGTTAGTATTGATGTCATAGAATCTGCCACTGTCATATAAAATTATGACTATGAGATGCTTACAGTAAGAAATACTGTAAGTAGTATATCATTATTACTGATATACTAAACACATATGCAGGACTCTTAAACCTTGGAAATTTCACTATTGAACATCATAAATATTTTAGTTAAAAATTATGTTTAATATTAGTTACTTAAAGCACTTTTTCTCTTTAAACCTCATCTAATTTTGTTTTTTCATGGATTCCATTTATAAGAACTAATACACTTTCAGTAATAATATATCATGTCATATTTTTTTTTCTTCAGTTTCTAAGTCGTGTCAAACTCTTTTGTGACCCCATGGACCATAGCCTACCAGGCTCCTCTGTCCATGGGATTCTCCAGGCAAGAATACTGGAGTGGGTTGCCTCACCCTCCTCCAGGAGATCTTCCACAGCCAGGGATCAAACCTGCATCTCTTGCATTGACAGGCGGATTCTTTATCCATAAGTCACCAGGGAAGCCCCTTAAAAATTGTATCATTTGCTAAATGAATTTCTGTGTGGGTCTTATGTTTTGTGCTGTAGATATAAAAATGGTAATATTAAACTCCTACTGTCAAGGAGTTGCTATCTCTGTAGAATGCAGATGATAAGGACATAAATTTAATTATAATACAACTATAAGGTACAAAATACAGAAAATTTTGTGTTGTATAGGTTTGTATTCAGGTGTATATCCTTAAAGAGGATGATAAGTAATAACCTTGATTCTTGTCATGGCTAATTTTACATGTTTCAGCTTGGTTAGGATATGTACCCAGTTATTTGGTCAAATAGTAATCTGGATGTTGCTGTGAAGGTATATTGTAGGTGTGATTAATATTTATAATCTATAAACTTTATATATGTATTATAAAGAGAGTATATTAGAGAGATTTCTAATATATATTAGAGATTTGAGAAATTGACTCACATGATTGTCTGAACTCTGCAAAGCAAGACAGCAGTATGAAAACATAGGAAGGATTTCTATGTTATGGTCTTGAGGCAAAATTCCTTTCTACTACAGGAAAATGTCTTTGCTTTTAAAGCCTTCAACTGATTGGATAAATCCTACCCATTGAATGGAGGACCATCTGCTGTTCTGAAATGTATGAAAATGTGTGTGTGTGTATTTATTGAAAGACAGAACAGAGAAACAGCACTAATAGGTTCCATTCCAAATACATATGTAGGAGATATAGATATCAGTTCTGTATTTGTATTAATATGTTATATATAACTCAGGTATATACATACCATATATATGATATATATGCATAAATCAATTTGTGATGACCCCATAGGGTGATTTTAGATTCTCAGTTGACATTATCAGTAGCCATAGAAGCAATTTATAAAGAGTTATGATGTCAGTGAAATCTTATACCTGTTGGAGGTGGGACATCTAGTTTAGCATCTGAGGAGATAACAGGAGAGAATCATGGAATAATTCAGTAATAATTCACTAATTATTAGAGAATAAATAATGAGATATGAAACAGTGCTATGTATTTTAGTTTTAAAACATTTTATACAGTAAACATGGAAAATGGTTTATGTCATGCAATTTGACATAAAAGACATAAATTTGTTTCTAATTATACAGACTTTAAAAAATTCATTTCTGTTGTTTTAATTCCTATGACATTGCAATGCAGATGACCTGTAACTTCTTACAAAGCCAGAAAATCATAATAACCAATTTTTATAATAAACAATTTTTATATTCATAATTTTTTTTGGCTTGTTTGCTTTTAAAGATGTTGTGGATAAAACTACTATGGGAGTACTTGATACTTCATGTATTCAGCTCTTTAGATTCTCTCTTAGTCTATTTACTCCTCTCTTTCCAAGGCCTAAAATTAGATCATATCACCACTAAGGAATATGACATTGAAAAGGTGTTTTGAATAATGAGGTTAAGCTTCAGGCAGTTTACCCACCAAAATGTCTGGTAAGTTGTCATACTGAGTTTAACCATTCATTTTGTACTTCAGAGAAAATATTCTTGTATGAAGAAAATGATATTGATTCAGCCACTTTAGTTTGCTGAGCTCTGTCTCAGAGCTTCAAATTCTTCAAGCATGAATTGAAAATGAAGTTACAAGGATTAAATTGTATTTATATAAAAATATTTATTGTGAGCTAAAGAATAACTGGTACTTCAGCTACTCATGGTTTCCCTGATGGTTCAGATGGTAAAGAATCTGCCTGCAATGCAGGAGACCCGGATTTGATCTCTGGGACAGAAAAATCCCCTGGAGAAAGAAATGGCAATACACTCCAGTGAATACTATGAAAGTTCCCCATGAACAGTATGAAAAGGCAAAAAGATAGGACACTGAAAGATGCACTCCTCAGGTCAGTAGGTGCCCAATATGCTACTGGAGAACAGTGGAGATATAACTCCAGAAAGAAAGAAGAGACTGAGTCAAGGAAAAAAAAAAAAAACAACAGTTGTGGATGTGACTGGTGATAGAAGCAAAGTATGATGCTGTAAAGAGCAATATTGCATAGGAACCTGGAATGTTAGGTCCATGAATCAAGATAAATTAGAAATGGTGAAACAGGAGATGGCAAGAGTGAACACTGACATTTTAGGAACCAGCGAACTACAATGGACTGGACTGGGTGAATTTAACTCAGATGACCATTATACCTACTACTGTGGGAAAGAATCCCTTCAAAGAAATGGAGTAGCCATCATAGTCAACAAAAGAGTCCGAAATGCAGTATGTGGATGCCATCTCAAAAACAACAGAATGATCTCTGTTCGTTTCCAAGATAAACCATTCAATACCACAGTAATATTAAGTCCATGCCCTGACCAATAATGCTGTAGAAGCTGAAGCTGAATGGTTCTATGAAGACCTACAAGACCTTCTAAAACTAACACACAAAAAGGATGTGCTTTTCAATATAGGGGCCTGGAATACAAAAGCAGGAAGTCAAGAAACACCTGGAGTAACAGGCGAATTTGTCCTTGGAATACAAAATGAAGCAGGGAAAAGGCTAATAGACTTTTGCCAAGAGAATGCACTGGTCATAGCAAACATCCTCTCCCAACAACACAAGAGAAGATTCTACAAATGGACATCACCAGATGGTCAATACTGAAATCAGATTGACTATATTCTTTGTGGCCAAAGATGGAGAAGTCAGCAAAAACAGAACCGGGAGCTGACTGTGGCTCAGATCATGAACTCCTTATTGATGAATTCAGACTTAAATTGAAGAAAGCAGGGAAAACCATTAGACCATTCAGGTATGAACTAAATCAAATCCCTTATGATTATACAGTGAAAGTGAGAAATAGATTCAAGGGATTAGATCTGATAGAGTGCCTAAAGAACTATGGATGGGGGTCATGACATTATACAGGAGACAGGAATCAAGACCACCCTCAAGGAAAAGATATGCAAAAAAGCAAAATGGCTGTCTGAGGAGGCCTTACAAATAGCTGTGAAAAGAAGAGAAGTGAAAAGCAAAGGAGAAAAGGAAAGAAATACCCATTTGAATGCAGAGTTCCAAAGAATAGCAAAGAGAGATAAGAAAGCCTTCTCAGTGATCAGTGCAAAGAAAAAGAGGAAAATATTGGAATGGGAAAGACTAAAGATCTCTTCAAGAAAATTAGAGATACCAAGGGAACATTTCACACAAAAATGAGTTCGATAAAGGACAGAAATGGTATGAACCTAACAGAAGCAGAAGATATTAAGAAGAGGTGGCAAGAATACACAGAAAAGATCTTCATGACCCAGATGATCACAATGGTGTGATCACTCACACTCACCTAGAGCCAGACATCCTGGAATGTGAAGTCAAGTGAGCCTTAGGAAGCATCACTACAAACAAAGCTAGTGGAGGTGATGGAATTCCAGTTGAGCTATTTCAAGTACTAAAAGATGATGCTGTGAAAGTGCTGCACTCAATATGCCAGCAAATTTGGAAAGCTCAGCAGTGGCCACTGGACTGGAAAAGTTCAGTTTTCATTCTGATCCCAAAGAAAGGCAATGCCAAAGAATGTTCAAACTACAACACAATTGCACTCATTTCACATGCTAGCAAAGTAATGCTCAAAATTCTCCAAGCCAGGCTCCAACAGAATGTGAACCTTGAACTTCCAGATATTTAGCTGTTTTAAAAAAGGCAGAGGAACCAGAGATCAAACTGCCAACATCTATTGGATCATCGAAAAAGCATGAGAGTTCCAGGAAAACATCTACTTCTGTTTATTGATTAGGACACTGCCTCTGACTGTGTAGATCACAACAAGCTCTGGAAAATTCTTAAATAGTTGGGAATACCAGACCACCTGACCTGCCTCCTGAGAAATCTGTATGAAGTTCAAAAAGCAATAGTTAGAAATGGACATGGAACAAAAAACTGGTTCCAAAAAGAGAAAGGAGTAGGTTGAACTGTGGTGTTGGAGAAGACTCTTGAGAGTCCCTTGGACTGCAAGAAGACAATCAGTCCATCCTAAAGGAAATCAGTCCTGGGTGTTCATTGGAAGGACTGATGTTGAAGCTGAAACTCCAGTACTTTGGCTACCTGATGCAAAAAGCTGACTAATGATGTTGGGAGAGATTGAAGGCAGGAGGAGAAGGGGATGAAAGAGGATGGTTAGATGGCATCACCAACTCAATGGACATGAGTAAACTCTGGGAGTTGGTGATGGCCAGGGAGGCCTGTTCATGGGGTCACAAAGAGTGGGACATGAATGAGTGACTGAACTGAACTGAACTGAATGCTGTATATTTCCATTCTGATTATTTAACTTATATGCATAGTACATCATGAGAAATGCTGGACTGGATGAAGTACAAGCTGGAATCAAGATTGCCAGGAGAAATATCAATATCCTGAGATATGCAGATGACACCACCCTTACGGCAGAAAGTGAAGAAGAACTAAAGAGCCTCTTGATGAAATTGAAAGAGGAGTGTGAAAAAGTTGACTTAAAACTCAACATTCAAAAAACTCAGATCATGGCATCTGGTCCCATCAGTTCAGTTCAATTCAGTCACTCAGTCATGTCCAACTCTTTGCGACCCCATGAATCGCAGCATGCCAGGCCTCCCTGTCTGTCACCAGCTCCCGGTGTTTACTCAAACTCAAGTTCATCGAGTTGGTGATGCCATCCAGCCATCTCATCCTCTGTCATCCCCTTCTCCTCCTGACCCCAATCCCTCTCAGCATCAGTGTCTCTTCCAAAGAGTCAACTCTTCGCATGAGGTGGCCAAAGTACTGAAGTTTCAGCTTCAGCATTAGTCCTTCCAATGAACACCCAGGACTGATTTCCTTTAGGATGGACTGGTTGATTCTCCTTGCAGTCCAAGGGACTCCCAAGAGTCTTCTCCAACACCACAGTTCAAAAGCATCAATTCTTCAGTGCTCAGCTTTCTTCACAGTCCAACTTTCACATCCATACATGACCACTGGAAAAACCATAACCTTAACTAGATGGACCTTTGTTGGCAAAGTAATGTCTCTGCTTTTTAATATACTGTTAGGTTGGTCATAACTTTCCTCCCAAGGAGTAAGCGTCTTTTAATTTCATGGCTGCAATCACCATCTGCAGTGATTTTGGAGCCCCCAGAAAATAAAGTCTGCCACTGTTTCCCCATCTATTTGCCATGAAGTGATGGGACCAGATGCCATGATCTTAGTTTTCTGAATGTTGAGCTTTAAGCCAACTTTTTCACTCTCCTCTATCCGTTTCATCAAGAGGCTTTATAGTTCCTCTTCACTCTCTGCCATAAGGGTGGTGTCATATCTGTGGTTATTGATATTTCTCCGGGCAATCTTGATTCCAGCTTGTGCTTATTCCAGCCCAACGTTTCTCATGATGTACTCTGCATATAATTTAAATAAGAAGGGTGACAATATACAGCCTTGATGTACTCCTTTTCCTATTTGGAACCAGTCTGTTGTTCCATGTCCAGTTCTAACTGTTGCTTCCTGACCTGCATATAGGTTTCTCACGAGGCAGCATCACTTCATGGCAAATAGAAGAGGAAACAGTGGAAATAGTGACAGACTTATTTTTTTAGGGGGGGGAACTTCAAAATCAATGCAGATGGTGACTGCAGCCATGAAATTGAAAGACACTTGCTCCTTGGAAGAAAAATTATGACCAACCCATACAGCATATTAAAAAGCAGAGACATCACTTTGCCAACACTTTGCCATCAATTCTCCTCCTCCATCTAGTCAAAGCTCTGGTTTTTCCAGTAGTCATGTATGGATATGAGAGTTGGACTATAAAGAAAGCTGAACACCAAAGAATCGATGATTTTGAATTGTGTTGTTGATGAAGGCTCTTGAGAGTCCCTTGGACTGCAAAGAGATCCAACCAGCCAATCCTCAAGGACATCAGTCCTGAATATTCATTGGAAGGATTCCTGCTGAAGCTGACACTCCAATACTTTGGCCACCTGATAGGAAGAATTGATTCATTTGAAAAGACCCTGATGCTGGGAAATATTGAAGTCGGTGGGAGAAGAGGATGTCAGGGGATGAGATGGTTGGATGTCATCACCGACTCAATGGACATGAGTTTGAGTAAGCCCTGGGAATCACTGATGGACAGGGAGGCCTGGCGTGCTGCATTCCATGGGGTTGCAAAGAGTCAGACATGTCTGAGCAACAAAACTGAACTGAACTGAACCGAATCCACTTCAGTATTCTTGCCTGCGGAATCCCATGGACAGCGGAGCCTGGCAGCCTGCAGTCCATAAATCACAAAATGTCAGGCATGACTGAACATCTGATTATGCACACACAATATTTGGGATATTTGGATCTGCTTCTGCTTGTAGTACATGACATGTTCAAAGGCTTCTTTTTATGTTGTGCTACATTTCTGTCTTTTGCTTCAAGATATTACAATACCTTTAAAATATCATGTTTTCTGCTAAATTATACTTTGTTGTTTTTCAGTTAGTAAATCATGTCTGACTTTTTGCAACCCCATGGACTTCAGCATGCCAGTCTCCCTGTCCTTCACTATCTTGGAGTTTGCTCAGACTAGTGTCCATTGAGTCAGTGATACCATCCAGCCATCTATCCTCTGTCACCCTCTTCTACTCCTCCCCTAAGCTTTTCCCAACATCAGGGTCTTTTCCAATGAGTTGAGTCTTTTCCAGTGAATTGGCTCTTTGCATCAGGTGGTCAAATTGTTAGAGCTTCAGCTTCACCATCAGTCCTTCCAATGAAAATTCAAGGTTAATTTCCTTTAGTATTTAAGATTTGATCTCCTTGCTGTCAAAGGGATTATCAAGAGTCTTCTGCAGAAGCACAATTTAAAAGCATCGATTCTTTGGCTCTCACCCTTCTTTGTGGTCCAACTCCCACATCGCATAGGACTACTGGAAAAACCATAGCTTTGACTATGCAGACCTTTGTTGGCAAAGTGATGTCTCTGCTTTTTAATTTTCTTGCTGCCTAAGTTTGTTATAGTTGGGCTTCCCTGGTGACTCAGGTGATTAAGAATCCATCTGCAATGCAGGAGACCTGGGTTTGACCCCTGGGTTGGGAAGTTCCATAGGAGAAGGGAACTGCTACACTCTAGAATTCTGGCCTGGAGAATTCCATCAACAGTGGAGCCTGGCAGGCTACAGTTCATGGGGTTGCAGAGAGTCAGACATGGTTGAGCGACTTTCACTTCACTTTCATCCAGGGAGCAAGTGTCTTTTAATTTTGTGACTGCAGTCACCATCCACAGTGATTTGGAACCCAAGAAAATAAAATCTGTCACTGTTTCTATTTTTTCTCTGTCTATTTGCCGTGAAGTGATGGGATTGGATTTCCTGATCTTAGTTTTTTGAATGTTGAATTTTAAGCCAGCTTTTCACTCTCCTCTTTCACCCTCATCAAGTGGCTCTTTAATTCCTCTTTGCTTCCTGCCGTTAGAGTGGTATCATCTGTACATTTGAGGTTGTTCATATTTCTGCTGGCAATCTTGATTCCAGCTTTTGATTCATCCAGCCTGGCATTTCACAGGATGTGTTGTAATGGTGACAGTACATAGCCTTGACGTACTCCTTTCCCAATTTTAAACAGTCTGTTGTCCCATGTCCGGTTCTAACTGTCCCTTCTTGACCTGCATACAGGTTTCACAAGAGACAGGTAAAATGGTCTGGTATTCCCATCTCTTTAAGAATTTTCCACAGTTTGTTGTGATCCAGATAGTCAAAGGCTTTAACATAGTCAATGAAATAGAAGTAGATGTTTTTCTGAAATTCCCTTGTTTTTTCTATGATCCAACAGATGTTGGTAATTTTGATTTCTGGTTCCTCTACCTTTTAAAAATCCAACTTGTACATCTGGGAGTTCCTGGTTCACACACTGCTGAAACCTTACTTGAAGGATTTTGTGCGTTACCTTGCTAGCATGTGAAATAAACTCAACTGTGCAGTAGTTTGAACATTCTTTGGCATTGCCCTTATTTGTGTTTGGAATGAAAACTGACCTTTTCTGGTCCTGTGCCACTGCTGAATTTTCCAAATTTGCTGACAGATTGAGTGGCGTATTGTATGTTATTTCAGTAGTCGAAAGCCACATTTACAATTATTTTTGTGCTAATTAATCTATTCATTAAGATGACAAATAAGGCATTCTGTGAAAATACCAGTACCTTAACTTTGTTGTCTTGTTTTTGTAATGTTGAGATTCTTTTGTATAGAAGAGAGGTTCTAAGAGTCACATCTTAAGACTTTCAAGGCAAGAATCAAGAAAATGACTCTGTGCTTCAAACTCCTGGGGACCCAAGAATTCTTTCATTTGGTTGTAAGGAGGGAGAGTAAATGTGAGGTTTCAAATAGAAAATGGGGGGGGGGACATTTATGCAGCATTCTCAGTAGCACGATTTTCCCTAAAAATATCTTTTTGTATAAATCTCTAGACTGTTTACATGCAACTGGAGAGAGTAATGAGTATTTAACATCAAATGGCTGTGTGACCAGTCCTATACTACAGAATCTAAAGGTGCTATTTGAGCCAATATTGAGACTGATGGTGTTTTTTATTTATTGTTCTTGGCATTGAGGCTTTATTTTATGTGATTTTCTAGGATAACTGAAAATTCCTCCTCTACACCATTACATACTTTAATGTATCCTTTATTTTATCAAATAGTATATATCATAAATGTGGTTATTCCCATAACAATGTATAAATTGTAATATACTTCATTATCTTCTTCCAATTGCACACAGAAGCTATCATTTGTTAAGCAAATATACTGTATGAAATTATATCATGAACTGTTCCAGGGCCATGCATATACACAGTTATAAAAACACTTTCAAAAGTCTTATTAGATATGTAATACTTGTATTTCCACTTTATAAACAAAACGAGTGAATATTTGAAGATATTAAGTAAGTACTCCAGGGTCACATAACTCCTGATTATCAGAGCTAAGGTTTTCTCTCTTTATTATCTAGGTCATACGATGTTAAATGACAAGAAAATAGGTTTAAAATACATGAATTTTATGTGATTAAATGTGACTTAGCAACTTAGATCTTTTTATTTCCAAAGCAAAAACCCTCTGCATTATACCACGTGCATGTACAGTTTGCTGTCGTCGTTGTTGTTCATTTTTGGATGTATGAACAGCTATGCAGCTAGAAATTAGTTTTAGGACATAGCAATGTCAGAGATAGTAGCCAACTGTGCAAGAAATGAAAGATAATGGCACAAAAGTGATGACAATTGCAGGACATTAATTAAAGGATATCAATTCTCTCCTGTCACAGAACGTGAGCTCAATTCTTGGGATGTATGCAAAGTTTACTATAAATTCACAAATGCACAGTTTACTAAATTTTTTTCCCCGCAATTACTGAAAGAAGGAACGTCTTGATTCCTCTATTAGAGAATGTGTATTTATTAAACAGGAAGGAATACATGAGTTTTTAAGCATGACTCGAATTATTTCTATGAAGATTCCATGTGCTAGTTCTCTTGAAAGACCATGTTGAGAAAAAGATCTTACTGTTCATATTAAAATAGCAGAAAATATATGTTGAAAGCTAAAATTATACTTCATTGACCATGTCAATAAAAGTCTGATTCAGGAAGGTATAGAATTCAATAGTTTCATTTTTGTATATTTCATGTGAGTATTTTTGATATGATATATTCTGGTGTGTCACTAGATGTGGGGAGCAAAACACAGGAAATAATGATAGTATTCGTTAATTAAAAATGTAAATCACCATATAGTTCAATTTTTTTAAATATATGATTAATTAGGGGAGGGAAAAATTAGAAATTTGGAATGAACAGTTACACACTACTAAGTATAAAACTGATATATAAAACTGATAGACAACAAGGACCTACTGTATAGCCCAAGGAACTATAATTCAATGTCTTATCATAACCTATAATGGAAAATAATATGAAAAGAATATATATATATATGTATAACATGACTGATTCTGCTATATTACATATATATATATATATATATATATATATATATATATATGTGCCATTGGCTTCAATGTGAATCACTGTCATATTCCTGAAACATTGTAAATTAACTATATCAAAGCCAATGGCATATACATATGTTGTTTAGTCATTAAGTCATGTCTGACTCTTTGCAGCCCCATAGACTGTAGCCCATCAGGCTCCTCTGTCCATGGGATTCTCTAGGCAAGAATACTGGAGTGGGTTGCCATTTCCTTCTCCAGGCGTGTATCAGCAACAGCTAGCAGGAAGAAAGCAAAATGAAAGCCTAAATGCATTCCATTAAGTCAGAAAAAGACAAAAAGAAGTGTTACTGAGAGCTCATTCACAGAAAGTTTGAAAAGCTAAGTGTGTCAATTAGCATTGAATCTGCCACTACACCAGGCATCTCAAGCACTGTGTATGGAAAGGGACTGTCACTCCAGAGACAATCTGTCCAGCTGTGCAGTTGAATTCTATCCTCTATCCTTGCTGTAGATAACAGAACCCTGCTGAAAGTATTTCCCAGTGCTTAAAGTGAACTATTCTATTCAAATGATATAAGCAGAATGTCCTACAGTGTCTTGCAAATCAAAATAAAGTGAGGTCTCTTCACCTTAATGCTTTAGGTGACACTCTCTCTAGATATTTGACCTTGTGACCTATCCTCTAAAACTTTGATAAAAATAAACTCTTAATTTTGCATAGGATTGGGATGAAGCAATACCTATCAGGAAATGAAGAATATTTTTCAAAAAGGTTATCATCCAAGCAATGGATATAATGCCTGTTCAGTTTAAAAATGGTAATGACGATAGGCAATTTAGGTGGTAGTAGATAGTAATGATAAACTTTGCCAATGGCCAAATATTCTCAATAAATAATGCAGGAGTATCTATCTAACAGTGATAGTGAAGCGAAAAAGACATATTTAAAGATTTTGATTATAATATAAATAAATTACCAATATTTGTAATTCTTTCTTTAAACCTTGATTTAAGTCAGGTAGAATGATACAGATCTCTAATGATCATGTATTATATTATAGCAGGCAATACTTTTTGGTGAAAGGAAAGCATATTGGAAAATCTAGGATTATATTCTGACAGATAAGTAACTTGGGGACGTATTCTATATTTATCCTTACATTTATTCCAAAATCATTTACTAATTGCCTACCCTGTTCCAAGTATTTAATTGTGAAGGATAATAGTCATGCTGTATAGTGTAGGTTAAATAAAAGACATTTATAGCACTTTTCAATTAAGGAGTTTCTTGAAACATGTTTTTATTATGTTTTGAATTCAGTTTATACATTAATCAAATATTTATCTTTTTAAGTAATGTAAGATACAAAGTAAAATAAGTCATTTTAATCAAATGATCATGTGCTTTAAATATCTAGAAAAAATATTTCAAGTATTATTTGTATGTTTGTATGTCTCAAGAAAATATTACTAAATTATTAACACAAACATATTTCATGTATTTAACAGATTATGCCTTATCTTCAGTCCCTTATGGTTGCTATTGGCCACTGAATATAATTTGAAGAAAAGCCAATTAAATAGTTGGGTATTAGGCAACACAGTGTGAATTCTATCATTTCAAACACTGACATTTAGGTACATTTATTTTTATGAAAACACTTTCCTCTCCATTCCTCCTGCTCTTCATTTATTCTCTCTCTGTCTTTCTCTCTCTCTGTGGCATAATAATCCCTCACAGTACATTATTCCCAGTTCTAATGTTCATTAACCTGTGACTATGTCACCTGACAAACAAGGTAAAATGTATGTGCAGATATGATTAAACATATTGAGATGGAGAGATCATTCTCCTTTACTCAAGTAAAACAAGTCAAATCATATGAGACATTAAAGCTGAGACACTTTGCTCACTGAGGTCAGAGACAGAGAGATGTGATGAATGAAGAGTCAGAAAGATGCAACTTTGTTGACTTTGAAAATTGAGCAAGAGCACCGAGTCAGAGGAATGCCTGAGGTGTCTAGAAGCTCCTCTTCTGTCCCCAGAAAGGAACACAGATCTGAAAACGCCTTGATTTTAGCCCAGTGAAAACCACATCAGACCTTAAGACCTCCAAAACTATAAGATAATACATTTGTGGTTTTAAGTCACTAAATTGAGGTATTTGATATAGGAACAATAGAAAAGTAATGCATTGTTTCTCTCTTCATTTCATTAAAAAATCATGTGACACAGTATGCAGCTCTTATTTGGGAGATAAGACATAAGGCTGTAGATATTATTATTAATATATTTAATAATTTAGGTAAAAGGAAAAATACTTGTTTGCTTTAAGAGAATTTTAGTATTTGTTTCATAACACATTGGATCTATAAGAAACTAAAAATTTTACTTTGACTCAGTAAAGATACTATTGTTTATTCCCTAGGTCCCTGTCCGACCCCATGGACTGCAGCCCGCCAGGCTCTTCTGTCCATAGGATTTCCCAGGCAACAACATTGAGTGGGTTGCCATTTCCTTGTAGGAAATGGCATGTTCCCAGACTAGGGATCGAACTGGTGTCTTGTATTGCAGGCAGATCCTTTACCACTCACCCACTGGGGAAGCCCAGTAAAGATGACTGTGTTTAAGTAACTCGCTCTGATACAGTGTTGCAGATCTGATCTAGAACATGCAAAAGTCTTCTATTCAGGAATGTTTACACTGTTTATATTACATTGTTTCTCATTTAAAAGAGACTACAGTGCCAGAAATGACTTCATCAAAATATTGTTTCAGTGAAATAGGAGTTAATATTACAAATAAATTCTGTGGAGAAAAAAAGGGGCATGGAGAAATGACTTAATTGATTATCTTATAAGTCGAGACAATAGCTTAGTATTAGGTAATTCGTCATAATTGTGAAAGTCATTAGATGTTACAGAGAAGTACATGCAATTAAGTGGAATTTTTTGGCATATCCTGACTCCAGTTTAATTTCCCCACTGTTTCCCCTCTCATGAATTATTCATATTTTCCTTATAATACATGTAACTTTTATTATTATAATAATTTATCATCTTAAAAGTTTGTATAATGTGTATTTTGAAATATATAAGCTTATTAATTTAAGATGTTTGATATGATATTTAGGTGCAGACATTTTAGATTTTTTTGAGATTATACACATATATACCTGTAAGAATCCATAACAGCTGCCCCTTGAAGGAATTTTATATATCAAATTGATTTTGCAAAAAGATATCATATAAATTTTAACTAAAGTAGAAATAAGGATTTTGACTATTCAAAGCATTTTATAGAAATTGGAATTCTCTTTCATCTTATTTGCCTCTTCCATTACTTTGCTTCTTGTGATCAAGGGTAATAATTTACCTCCTCAGGACAGGGTTTGACCCCTAGTCAGGAAGATCCCCTGGAGGAGGGCATGGCAACACACTCCAGTGTTCTTAGCTAGAGAATCCCATGGACAGAGGAGCCTGGGGGGCTACAGTCCACAGGGTCGCACAGAGTCAGACACGACTGAAGCAATTAAGCAGCAGCAACCCACCACCATTGTTTTTTCCCCTCCCACCACGAAAACGTGGTTGTGGTTGTATCTTTTCCAGCACAGGTTCTCCAATTCCCTGATACTGAGTGTCCAATAATTAAATTCAGTTATGACATTAACTACCCAGAGTTAACATCATCTCCACCGATGAGGGGTCAGTCCCCGAAGACTGCCCCCTACTTCAGATGCCAGCTGAACGGGGTGCCCATGCTACCTGAACTTCTATCTGACTCGTCTACAAATTTGAGGTTCCCACAACCCCCTCCTCTGGTTCAGTGATTGACTAAAAAATTTCACGGAACTTGGGAAAGTGCTTTACTTACCATTACTGGTTTATTCTAAAGGATGCAACCCACAACAGCCAAGTGGAAGAGATGCATAAGGCAAGTTAGCGAGGGAGAGGCTCAAAACTGCTGTGCTGTCCCCAGGGCACATCACCCTCCAAGCTCTTCTGGTATTCTTCAACCTGGAAGAGCTTCTAGATTCATTATTATTATTATTATTTTTTATGGAAGCTTCATTACTTTTGCCTTCTTTATTAAATCTTTTTCCATTGGTGATTGGACTCTTTTGCCAGTGTCTCTCCTTTCCCTGGAGGCAGGGGAGTGCAGGTGAGAAAATTTCACATCTTTAATCTCGGCTTAGTCTTTCTGGAGACCCTAAACCATCCTGATGACCTCTAAGGGGCCCAGAACCTCTAGTCATTCATTAGCATACAAAAGGCATTCTTGTGACATAAGAGGGTCTAAGAGTTTCTGGATCTCTTATCAGGAATCTGGGACAGAAACCAAATATATTAACTGTTGCTAATTCACATCTTCATCGTGATTTTACAGCCCTTTTACAGCTTTCAATCCTAATTCAAACATTTCTGGTTCCAGAATAGGAAGAAGCTGATCATACTTCAATCCATAGAGGGGTTGGAAGCTCATTTCTTGCCATAGGTTTATAAATTCAAAAGATGTACAAAGAAGTCTTTTGTGAGTTTCCCTTACCTGATTAAAGGCAGAGCCTTCTGAGGGGAGGCATCTGTAATCTCCCTTTCTGGGCAGCTTCACTCCCAGAGTGTGTAATTGCAATAAATCCTCATTCTGAGGGAGTTTTGCCACTAGAAAGGAGAAAGATCTGAGGAGAAATTAAATAAACAAATGCTATCACAAACTTCTTAACTTACATCTGTTTCCCTAAAACGTCATTTGCTTTTCCCTGCATTAAGCACATTATTCTTCTCATGGAAGTCTTTTTTCCCCCTCTCCCTTTCTCCTAATTAAGTGAGTGCATGCATGATAAGTTGCTGCAGTTGTGTCCAATTCTTTGTGACCCTATGGACCATAGCCTGCCAGGCTCCTCTGTCCATGGGATTCTCCAGGCAAGAATAGTGGAGTGGGTTGCCATACCCTCCTCCAGGGATCTTCCTGCCCCAGAGATCAAACCTGAGTCTCTTACGTCTCCTGCATTGGCTGGTGAGTTCTTTACCATTCATGCCACCTGGGAAGCCCAATTAAGTGGGTATATAAATCCATATCTCTAGCTCTTCAGAGAGCCATTTTTGTGCACCTTCAAATGCACCTGCATATGAATACACTTAACTTCTTTGACCACCTTTAATCAGACTTTAATCAAACTACAGACTTGGAGAGATAGTGAAGGACAGGGAAGCATAGCGTGCTGCCGTCCAAAGGGGTCTCGAAGATTCAGACACAACATAATGACTGAACAACAAATCAGACTTCTGTTAGTTAACGTCCAGGCCCCTAGTCAGTCAAACCTAATGGGGTAGAGGCAAAATTTTCCTCCCAACATTAATCAAACTTCTATCTTATTTTTTTTAAACTGTGCTTCCTCAATTTATAATATGATATGCAAACTAGTACAGCCACTATGGAAAACAGTGTGGAGATTCCTTAAAAAACTGGAAATAGAACTGCCATATGACCCAGCAATCCCACTTCTGGGCATACACACTGAGGAAACCAGATCTGAAAGAGACACGTGCACCCCAATGTTCATCGCAGCACTGTTTATAATAGCCAGGACATGGAAGCAACCTAGATGCCCATCAGCAGATGAATGGATAAGGAAGCTGTGGTACATATACACCATGGAATATTACTCAGCCGTCAAAAAGAATTCATTTGAACCAGTCCTAATGAGATGGATGAAACTGGAGCCCCTTATACAGAGTGAAGTAAGCCAGAAAGATAAAGAACATTACAGCATACTAACACATATATATGGAATTTAGAAAGATGGTAACGATAACCCTATATGCAAAACAGAAAAAGAGACACAGAAATACAGAACAGACTTTTGAACTCTGTGGGAGAAGGTGAGGGTGGGATGTTTCAAAAGAACAGCATGTATACTATCTATGGTGAAACAGATCACCAGCCCAGGTGGGATGCATGAGACAAGTGCTCGGGCCTGGTGCACTGGGAAGACCCAGAGGAATCGGGTGGAGAGGGAGGTGGGAGGGGGGATCGGGATGGGGAATAAGTGTAAATCTATGGCTGATTCATATCAATGTATGACAAAACCCACTGAAATGTTGTGAAGTAATTAGCCTCCAACTAATAAAAAAATTAAAAAAAAAATATGATATTGTCCTAATATCGTTGAAGGCTGAAGGTCGATGCACCATTTTTAGATATGCATTTTGTTTTTCATCAGGAATCAAGTGTGCGATTTTTTAGTACAAATTGAAAAGCAACAGGAAGCTCCTGTGGCTCAGTGGTAAAGAATCTGCCTGCCAGTGCAGAAGACGTGGGTTTGATCCTTAGGTCAGGAAGATCCCCTGGAGAAGTAAATGCAACCCACTCCAGTATTTTTGCCTGGGAAATCCCATGGACAGAGGAGCTGGCAGGCAACAGTCCATGGGATCCCAAAAGAGTCAGATAAGACTTAGCAACTAAATCAACAACAACAATATAGCTGTCAAAACAATAATGGAGGGACTTCTGTCATGGTCCAATGGTTAAAAATTCACTTTCCAGTGCAAGGGGTGGGTTCAATCCCTAGTCAGGGAGCCAAGATGCTTCATGACCAAAACAAAAGCAGTAGTGGAATCACATGCAGCCCTGATGAAGTGGTTCTCAAAGTGTGGTTCCAAGGCTAGTAGCCGTGCCATCAACTAGGAAATGGTTAGAAATGCTTCACCCTAGACCCGCAGAATCAGAAACTCTAAGTTGGGTTCAGCAATCTGTGTTTTAATAGGCTCCCCAAGTGATTCTGATGCTTGTCTTCTTCTCCCTTAAGATCTCTTCCGTTTCTCTGCCTCATTTTACAAGTCAGAATATGTCAACCTTCTTTTAACTTCTTTAACTTGGTCGGCAACAAGCTAATGCCTTCTTTTTGTTTTAAATGGAATTATATTTTTTCATAAATAATGTAAAGTGAAAAAGATTTGCTAGAGATTGTCTTTCTTGTTCAAAAGCCCAGATTTCTAAGAGAGAAAGGTGGTTGTCAAAATATCAATGTGTTCACTAATTATTGATATAATTTTTTTTAGAAATTGTATATTGTATATATGCTTTAATCAAGTAAGTTTTAAAACCTGGTGCTGACTAAATGAATGGCAGACTTTTGGCAATTTCTGAATTAATGATGTTACCAAAATATTAGTATCATGACAAAATTATTAGCATGTCAGTCATATTTTGTACTTTCCTATATTAATTTATAAAATTTGGCATCTTAAGGTTTAAAGCTAAAATATATTATAAGTAATTTTGTACACGTTTATTTGCAGCCTATATTCTGAAAATTAATTACTCAAGCAGATATTCTTTTATGGATGAAATAATCCTCCAGTTAAAAATTGCTCAGTTGTGAACTTAACTTTATGAAGATATGATCTGTAGTATTTTGCCAAGTAAAATTGTAAAGAATCTGAAAATTTTTTTTAAAGGTTTCTCATGCTACAGTAATAAAATGCTTTGAGCAACTCTTTTCCACCTATAACCAACTATTCCATAAGAAAATATTTATAAGGTATAAAATGAGAAAGTTTACAAGGAATAAACTTTTATAATGAATAAAGTAAGAACAAAAGTTCTTATTTACCTTTTCTAGATCACTAAATGATAGGTTTCAAAAAATTTATGAATATTAAATTCATCTCATCTTTCTTTACTCAGTCTTATAGTTGCCCACAAATCATTAAAGTATATTAGTATATCTCTTGTCCCTGTTCTCGATGTCTTTTCTGTGTAATGTTTTGTTTACCAAAGAAGGGCAAAATACATCAGAATAAAAATTGCATTGCATTAGAAAATACTGCTGAAATGTGGCCTTACCTTAGTTTTTTTTTTTTTTAACAAAGATTCAGTGCTTTTTATTTGAATGCTGAATTAATTTTTATTCTTATCCACAATAATATTGAACATTAAACATAATTATCTCTCTGTCTTCTGCTCTTACTGTAGACTTAAATTCTAACACCAACACATTTGCCCTTCAGGGACCTAAAAGTGAATTGGCACTGGTGATCTTCAACTTTGCTACAGACAATGTGATTTGTATAGCAAGTGATAAAATATTCCTGTGATCAATAAACATAGTTTTCTGATACAGTTATTCACTCAAAGCTGACAGAGATGAGAAATGCTTGCCATTAGAGCAAAATAAAGACGTAGGATTATTCCTTTAGTGAAGATCACATGTAGCTTGTGGAGTTTTGACATCTATGAGAAATAAAAGTAGGAACTTTTGAAGGTTTTTAAATCATTCTTACAAGGTTGCCCGCTGTTTTCAAACCCTTCAGAATTTGAAATGATCAGATCATGCAGGGAATTGATGCTGTAAATCAATGAAAGAAAACAGACCTTTAAAACCCAGAAGACATGAAATACTTCTCCTAATACCACCCACACAATCCCTCATTTCCAAACTAGTTCATTACACTGTATTTTATTGTTAGGAATGCTATGGCCTGGTGTAATAAAACTGAAAGATTTACCCATAGTGACACACAAGTTTGGGGAAAAATAAGAAAATACTCTAAGTGTGCCTTCCACATATTATCTCTGCCTCTAATATTCCTTGCCCTCTTTAATCCATATTTTTCAGAGTCCACTTCTTTTCTGGGTGTGTATTTATGGCCTTGTATTATAACTGTAGCCGAGGAGAAGCCTGTACAATATTCTTTCTCTCAGAAACTTTAATGTATGAAAGAGTTAGCTTTACTATGTCCTATCTGTTGCTACTAAACTATTAATAGGAAATAAAATTCAGTATGATACTACCACATGCATTTTTTAAACATAGGGAAAAAATAATCCTCAATGTTTATTAAGTTTCCATACATATTTTCTTAAAAGCTAAAAGTTTCTGTTTTGCCTCAAAATATGCAATTTCCTCTCCTTCCCAAAAATAGTGTCAGTACCAGATGGTATTTGATCATTATGACCAAAATATTGTTTTTAAACCATTATGACCAAAATGTTATGTTTAATTATTAAATAGTAAGAATTTATTTTTTAGATTGTCATCTGTAGAGCAATATGATAGTATTTCTTCATGAATTCAATATTTAATTTAAAAATGAAATTCTAGTCTAGAAGTAATATACAAACCAAATGTACAGAATATAAAGTTATGCAAAATTGATTTAGGATCTTTCATAATATATCCACAACATCAATAGATGGTTACTGTTTGTTTCTTACACAGCAAAAGTGATGAAATAAAGCATACCACATATTTGTCTAATAAAAGCACAAATAAAGGCATTTTGTACTTGCATGATATTACTTTTAAAATCCATATTATTCAAAGAAAAATGCTTTCTTCAGATGCATCAATTTTACACTATTTTTATGTCTGTATAATGCAACCAGTTTGACTTGAATAGTAAAGTAGATGAAAAATAAACAAAAATATGCCAAAGCTGGAAATAATATTAAGACTTATTATATTTTGTTCCTCTGCTTCTTAAATTACATTTTCCTGAAAAAAAAGAAAACTACCTATCCATGCATAATGATTAAGTCAAAGTATGACTGATAGAGAGCATGTGTTTTCCTTCATGTAAGAGAATATTGGAAAAGAATAAGTCAAATGTACTCATTCTATATAAAATAAATTTTATCACCATCATTATTATCAGCATATTCATAGTTATATAAGAGTTATCTGGTGGGATGGGCACACAACTGATGGGGTGGTTATCACTTTGGCATTGTAGTATATTGATAATGTAAAGGAGTTATATTTGCTAAGACATTTACTGTTTTATTTATAAGAAAGTGCATTAAATTTACAGTAGAACAAAACACAAAAAGAAATAGTTTTATGTATCTATAGTTAATTAATCTAATTAAATTCTAAAGAATATTCTCTTTTATCATTTTGCAAATATTAAATTTCCACATACAAGTGCTAGAACAAATTCTAGTGCCATAAAATGGTTAGAAATTACTCCAGATAATATTTAGATAAAGTATTTTTATCTTATTTTTATTTTATTGAAAACTCTTCCTAATACAACGTGATGATTGTTTTTTAAGTTTTGCCTGATGTTGATTTTAAGTATAGGTATACAGTGTATATGTATGTTTGTGTGTGTGCATGTAATACTTTCATTTCTTTCATATTTTTCTTTTATCCCATGATCTGCATAATTGTAGCATAATGCTTCATTACATTGAAGTGAAAAGAAATAGTCAAATGGGTATGTTATGAAAAAGTACTAATATTTTATATCATGTATAGAATTTAAGAATTTAGAAAAATATTTTAAAAATTCTCATTTCCGCTTAAATCAATGGCTTTTATTTTACCTATCTCTGCAACTTTTTTGTAAATCCAGGCTCATATCTTTGAGCTGGACGTGTCTGAGTGACTGAACAACAATTCTGTTTCCTTTCAAAACCATGTCTTGTATTTTACCTATTTCTACAACGTTTTTGTAAATCCAAACTTGCATATTTAAATCTTCTTGCTTCAGGAGATGTCAAAATTGAACCAAGAATTTTCTAAAGGCTATTACAATAGTTACATCACTTCATTTTCTTTTAACACAATGGACATGAGCATCATTGTAATATTCAGTTCAGTTCAGTCATTCAGTCGCCTCTGACTCTTTGTGACCCTATGGACTGCAGCGTGCAAGGCTTCCCTGTACATCACCAAACCCGAAGCCTACTCAAGCTAATATCCATCGCATCAGTGATGCCATCCAACCATCTCTTCCTCTGTCATCCCGTTCTCCTCCCACCTTCAATCTTTCGCAGCATCAAGGTCTTTGCCAATGAGTCAGTTCTTCCCATCAGGTGGCCAAAATATTGAAGTTTCAGCTTCAGCATCAGTCCTCCAATGAATATTCAGGATGAATATTCATCCTGATCTCCTTTAGGATGGACTGGTTGGATCTCCTTGCAGTCCAAGGGACTCTCAAGAGTCTTTTCCAACACCACAGTTCAAAAGCATCAATTCTTCAGTGATCAGTTTTCTTTATAGTCCAACTCTCACATCCATACATGACTACTGGAAAAACCATAGCCTTGACTAGATGGACCTTTGTTGGCAAAGTAATGTCTCTGCTTTTTAATATGCTGTCTAGGTTGGTCAAAACTTTCCTTCCAAGGAGTAAGTGTCTTTTAATTTCATGGCTACAGTCACCATCTGCAGTGATTTTGGAGCCCAGAAAAATAAAGTCAGCCACTGTTTCCCCATGTATTTCCCATGAAGTGATGGGACCATTTGCCATGATCTTAGTTTTCTGAATGTTGAGTTTTAAGCCAGCTTTTTCACTCTCCTCTTTCACTTTCATCAAGAGGTTCTCTAGTTCTTCACTTTCTGCCATCAGGATGGTATCATCTGCATATCTGAGGTTATTGATATTTCTCCCAGCAATCTTGATTCCAGCTTGTGTTTCCTCCAGCCCAGCATTTCTCATGATGTACTCTGCATATAAGTTAAATAAGCAGGGTGACAATATACAGCCTTGAGGTACTCCTTTTTCTATCTGGAACCAGCCTGTTTTTCCATGTCCAGTTCTAACTGTTGCTTCCTGACCTACATACAGGTTTCTCAAGAGGCAGGTCAGGTGGTCTGGTATTCCCATCTCTTTCAGAATTTTCCACAGTTTATTGTGATCCACACAGTCAAAGGCTTTGGCATAGTCAATAAAGCAGAAATAGATGTTTTTCTGGAACTCTCTTGCTTTGTTGATGATCCAGCAGATGTTGGTAATTTGATCTCTTGTTCCTCTGCCTTTTCTAAAACCAGCTTGAACATCTGGAAGTTCTTGGTTCCTGTATTACTGAAGCCTATCTTGGAGAATTTTGAGCATTACTTTACTAGTGTGTGAGATGAGTGCAATTGTGCAGTAGTTTAAGCATTCTTTGACATTGTCTTTCTTAGGGATTGGAATGAAAACTGACCTTTTCTGGTCCTATGCCCACTGCTGACTTTTCCAAAATTGCCTGCATATTGAGTGTAGCACTTTCACAGCATCATCTTTCAGGATTTGAAATAGCTCAACTGGAATTCCATCACCCCCACTAGCTTTGTTCGTAGTGATGCTTCCTAAGGCCCACCTGACTTCACATTCCAGGATGTCTGGCTGTAGATGAGTGTGAGTGAGCACATCATCGTGATTATCTGGGTCATGAAGATCTTTTTTATATCATTCCTCTGTGTATTCTTGCCACTTCTTCTTTTTCTATTTTTTTTTCTTTTTTTTTTTTTATTAGTTGGAGGCTAATTACTTCACAACATTTCAGTGGGTTTTGTCATACATTGATATGAATCAGCCATGGATTTACACGTATTGCCACTTCTTCTTAATATCTTCTGCTTCTGTTAGGTCCATCCCATTTCTGTCCTTTATTGTGCCCGTCTTTGCATGGAATGTTCCCTTGGCATCTCTAATTTTCTTGAAGAGATCTCTAGTCTTTCCCATTCTGTTGTTTTCCTCTTTCTTTGCATTGATCACTGAGGAAGGCTTTTTTAATCTCTCCTTGCTATTTTTTGGAACTCTGCATTCAAATGGGTATATCTTTCTTTGCTTTTTGCTTCTCTTCTTTTCACAGCTATTTGTAAGGCCTCCTCAGACAGTCATTTTTCTTTTTTGCATTTCTTTTTCTTGTTCTAGAAAATCTCAAATGCAAACATAAAAATCAGGAATATAGTAATATAGTACTACAATCTGCTGCTGAGACTATTTAAATTTCCCCAGTTATTCTAGTAATATGCACTTAAATAAAGGGATCAAATTCAGAATTGCACACATACATTTATTTTCTAACTCATTTTGATTTCATTCATTTGGAACAGTTCTCAGTTTTATCTTGACTTTCATGATCTTGACAGATGGGAATATCAGTCGCTAGTTATTTTCTATAATGCCCTTCAACTTGGGAGACTAAAATGTTTCATCATAATTAGATTCATATTAAGCATCTTTGGCAGGTTTAACAAAGAGCAGTGTCATGTCCTTCCCATCCAGTCCTATAAGGGCACACTGTTTTAATTTGTTTCATTACTTGTTTTTTTATTTTGATTTTGAGCACCTGATTAAGATGACGCATAACTAGTATTATCCATTCTAAGGTTACTCATTTTTTCCTTTCTTCTGTGTGTGTGTGTGTGTGTGTGTGTAAAAGTACTGGGATGGAGATATTCTGAGACTTCATCAAACATCTATTCACTAATTTATATTAGTATAGGCTACTGAGTTCTTATTTTAGTTAACTGATTATAATTCATTAATATCATCATGTTGATATTTAAATGTTTTGTATAGTGAATATCTCTTTAAATTGACTTTCATTTTTCTAGGCATGCACTTATCATTCTTTGAACTCTTCTCTATTTTCTTGCCTGGAAAAGAGGCTATTGAGCTCTCATTTTGTACTTTCCTTATCCTACTTCTAAAATGAGTCATTTCTCCAAGGAATTTGGATTATTTTAATGGGGAGTAGAGAATAGGAAAGAAGATTTTGATGCTAGGCACGCTCATTGCTATTAGTCAGCCTTAGTCAGCCCCACCTACTGTTTGTCACTGGAGTGTTCAGGAAAGGAAAGAGATGTGGAAAAGGAGGAATAACTACAATTTATTTTGATTTGTTGCATCACAGGTTAGAATAACAAAATCCCAGAATGAGACATTTCAAATTTCACAAAAATAAACTATTGTACGTAGCACAAACTTTGTGACATACTGTGATTATTGCATATTATGAAGAATGGTATCTTAAACATGTTTTTATTTTAAACACATTGTATATTAATATTATTAGGTTAAATGTTTACTGTTTTCTTAAAAAAGTTTGTGTCATAAGATTAAGAACTCAAATGTTGTTTGATATAGGAAATTTAAAGAAGCCTGAGTACTTCAGTAAAGCATAAGTTATATTAAAGCTATGTTTTAATTAATTCACATAAGTTTAATACTAAAATATTAGTATGAGTTATAAACATTTGTCAATGTATTCTGTTTTAAAATATCAAACTAAGAAATAGAGTAAAAAAATCAATATTACATATACACTATCAGAGCAGACTGAGTCAAAAATATTTTGTGATCTTGTCACAATATTAGTGAATTAATTTCTCAGTTTTATATTCTCTTCTACTGATGTATATATGTCAATGTCATAACTAGTCCTTATAATGTTAATTGAATAGTCTTGTAAAATAGCTGTTTATGTCACAAATCAATTATAATATGCTAAGAATTTTTAAATGGGTAAAGATAATATGTGGATTACTAATCTTGGTAGGATAACAATAATGTTGATCAGTGATAAAGATAATTTAAGAAATCATAGCTGACAACAAAATGTTCAGAGTAAATCAGACCACATCCAACCACACTCAGAGTAAGCAGTTTTATTCTAGACTGGTATCTACCATGAGACAACTCAGAGAACAGAGTTGAAAGTTTTAAATAGCAATTATATAATAGAAGGATGCAATACTCAATTCAGACATCTTTTGGGGAAAGAATTAAGATTCCAAAATTGAAGTACCTAGGAAGGAAACTTGTCCACCTGGATGGTTAATATAAACATTGCAAAGAAAGACTCACATGAAATTTTTATCCCTGATCCTATGGTTCATTAAACACATCTGAAATCTCAGCTGATGTAATAAGAAAAGACTAACTATTTAGGTCCCATGGTAAACTAAGAATTATGAACTTCAAATTATGAATAAAAATATAAACATTACACCTCTATTAATATAAACAACAAAATATGACAGAATGAAGTGTGAGATATGGCTCCAGATGCTGCGTTACTGGTAGGATTTTAAGTGCGTTCCATTCTGAAGGGTGAAAATATTACATACTTTGCAACCCAGAAATTCGCTTTGCCAGTATGTGCCAAGGGAAAGGGCTTCCCTGGTAGCTCAGTGGTAAAGAGCCCACCTTCCGATGCAGGAAACGTGGGTTTGGGAAGATCCCCTGGAGAAGGAAATGGCTACCCACTCCTCTAATCTTGCCTGGGAAATCCCATGGACAGAGAAGCCTGGCAGGCTACAGTCCTTGGGGTCGCAAAATAGTTAGACATGACTAAGTGACTAAACAATGCCAGCAACAAGCCAAGGGGAAACTTTGTCAGTACGTACTCTGGGATACATTTCCATGAATGTTCAGAGCAGTACTTTTCATAAGAAATTTCAGAAAAAAATAAACAAACTAGATTTCACTGGCAGGAAAATGGATGTATGAGCAAGAGAGAATATCATGTGACTGTAAGTGATTGAATTAGGGTGAAAACAACAGTAGAGATGAATCATAGAAGCGTAACTGAAAAAAAAAACAGCTGATGCCCTGGGAATGTGCAAAAACATTGATGTCCAATTACTAAGTTAAAAGAATACTGTGTGAGTGTGGGTGGGTATCTGTGTGTGTGTGTGCATATGTCCTTTTTAATAACATAATGGATGCTTGAAAACTTTATAACATATGATAGTGAGGTTCAAGATGTCTTCTCAGATGAAATGCTCATAGATGATGGTGCCCATGGAGCAGATAGGTCAAATTTCCCAGCTGGTTTACTGGTACTTATTAACAAATGAATACAAGATAACCAAATTGTGAGGCAATAAACATAAAAAGACCATTAAATAATTTACATGAGAGTATAATAGTAACAAAACATTGCTATAATTCTATGTAACTATGTGGGAAAAAAAAGGGGGGGCTTCTTGGTAGCTCAGAAAGTAGAGCATCCCTGGGTCTAGGAGATCGTCTGGAGAAGGGAATGGCAATCCACTCTAGTGTTCTTGCTTGAAGAATTCTATGGACAGAGGAGCCTAGCAGGCTGGAGCCCACGGGTCACAAAGAGTTGGATACGACTGAGTAGGCTAAAAACCATGGGGTCATAAAGAGTCAGACACAACTGTGCGACTAATACACATGTAAAAAAAGTATACCCGTTTGTATCAGAACATTTGTAACTAATGCCATCTCAGAATTCTAATCAGTTTTTAATAGTAGCTTTGTTTTTGTTTTCAGTGTTTAACAGTTAAAAGTGTTTTAAAAAGATGAAGTATCTTAACTGTGAAGAATGTTTAAAGAAGTCATCAATCAATTTTAAATTTTGGAGGAAATGTAATTTCTGAAACTAAAGCTCATGCTTTAATAATTATGTAAGCAGAATGGGTGTTGGAGTCTAGTGGAATTAGTTGGGTGTCTCAGAAGGAGTGAAGGCAGGGACTGTAATATGAAGTGTGAGCAGGGAGAGAAGTCAAACAGTACAGAGCACACACTGGCCTGGGGTTATTGCTGAATTGGTGAATTTATATGGGCAGTTTTGCAGTGGGGTGTAGCTCCCAGTTAGTTTGAGGAAGGAAGCTCCCATGCATTGTCCAAGCTGGAATTGTTGAGAGGATTTGCGTGGTAGATGAGGTTATTTGTCAAGTGTCACAGTTGAAGGAGAATGAAGTGTTTAGTTGTGGTAGTGAAGTGACAGAATCCCGAAAAGAGTGGTTAGAACCCAAACACTCTGAGCAGGTTGTCTACACACAATACCAGTGCTTGCTGATGTACTGAAAAACAGGTAAAAAGTAAACACATTGAGAAAAACAGGAGACTGGTTACTCTTTGTCTGAAAAGGGAGATAGTTACAAACATGGAATTCAAGAAATCAGTGTGCTCATTGATTTTGACAGATAACAGAGGTAGGTAGATAGCTAGCTAGCTCTGTGTATGCACACACGCATATGCATGGCCACACACATGTGAAGCTTGCTGTATCCACCATAAGGGCATGGGCACAGCAACATTCAAGTAACAATAAACACATCAAGTTCTCGATCTTTGTTTCCAAATGCAGTCCTCCACAGGAATCCAGAAACAAGAATTCCTTAAGGAAATCACAGGTTTCCATGCTAGGGGAGAAAAAGTACAATGTGAGGTTGGAATATATTTGGTACCAGAAAATAAGAATTCAAGGAATGATTGAGGCATGACAAAAATCACAAAAGCCAGCTTAAAGAATTCCCATAGACAGATATGGGACATTGTGAACATCAAAATAATAATGAGAATGGATTATAACCCACTGAATGCAAAGGGAATTCAAGAGTCCATTGCAGTGTGAATAGCTAAGTGAACTCCACTTGAATAGTATGGCTACTGGTCTGAGTACCTAGAGTACAACAAATTATAAGGGTTAGTTAGCTGTTTCATCCGACTTGAAAATATAACAATGGATCAATAAATGAGAGCACTACGGATATGAATTCAACAGGGTGTTTCTGTTTTAATAATGCTGTAATGGAGCCAGAACTAGGAGTTATCTATAGTCTTGTAACATTCTCAAATCTATCTTAGTTTGCAAAACCATTCAGTTTAGTTACACACCAGAAATATCATGAAGGGAAAGAAATGCGTCACTGTCACTTTTCAAAGGGACCAGCCTTATGTCCAAAGTGTTGTATCATTGTGGTTGACTCTTACTTTGGTGACCATGAAAAAGTCCTCCTGGCATTAACACTCATATGTGGTCCCTTCTCAAACTGATTCTAGACAAGGCCTGTGAGTGCATTCAGTTCAGTTCAGTCACTCAGTCGTGTCTGACTCTTTGAGACCCCATGAACCGCAGCACGCCAGGCCTCCCTGTCCATCACCAACTCCGGGAGTTTACCCAACTCATGTCCATTGAGTCAGTGATGCCATCCAACCATCCCATCCTCTGTCATCCCCTTCTCCTCCTGCCCTCAATCTTTCCCAGCATCAGGATCTTTTCAAATGAGTCAGCTCTTCGCATCAGATGGCCAAAGTATTGGAGTTTCAGCTTCAATATCAGTCCTTGCAATGAACACTCAGGACTGATCTCCTTTAGGATGGATTGGTTGGATCTTGCAGTCCAAGGGACTCACAAGGGTCTTCTCCAACACCACAGTTCAAAAGCATCAATTCTTCAGCACTCAGCTTTCATTATAGTCCAACTCTCACTATAATGTGAGTACATTAACTATTAGCATAAAATGTACAGAAGTATTTATAGATCATGGCATATAATATCTGCAAATTTCTACTACATGATTAAGAGCAAAAAAATTGTATGTTTAGGAAGGGAGATATATATAAACAAATGGTCAAAATGTTAGTATCGATAAAAGGTACATGGGAGTTCTTTGTTCTACTTTATAACTCGTCAATAAGTATGAAAATATACTAATATAAAAAATAATGAAATCAATATGTATTTAATAATTTTGTTGAGTCCAGAATTTTCAGGGACAATTTATACAAATGAAAAGCATTAAGTAATGGATGAAAAGTGAAAGTTGCTCAGTTGTGTCCACTCTTTGTGACCCAGTTCAGAATACTGGAGTGGGTAGCCATTCCCTTCTCCAGGGGATCTTCCCAATCCAGGGATCAAATCCATGTCTCCCACACTGCAGGCAGATTCTGTATACAAATAAGGTCTCTTGGCAGAAAGGACCACTTCTAGATTGTAGCTGAGCTTAAAATAAACTTTTGCTGAACATTTCTGGAATTATGGAACTAAAATATTCTCCTTAGCTCTGGCATCTTGGTGCTTTATTCATGCTGCTTCTATGTTATGCAGACAAAAAAATGGTATTTCATATCATCACTTCCCTGCTTCATCCAGCCATTGAGAACAGAATGTTGAGTTTGATAGGTGTTCAAATAAAGATAAATTGGCCCTCAAGCAATCATTTGCCTACTTGATTTTTTTAAAATCTACATATTTGAAAGATCCAAAATGATGGAACAGACCTTCTTGGTATTATATAAAGTAAAACTCATGTGAAAACTGAGCGGGGGCTCTCAGAATTATAAATGATATACTCTATCCATCTGAGCTAATATGTGGATAGCCATTCATTGTCACATATTCTCTTTTCCTCAATATTGAGTTTTCTATTGCTTGTTGAACTTTTCACCTCCATTACTTGCTTAAGGGTTTCATTAATATTAGTTCATGTCATTTTATTTTTATTCCCATATTAAACACTGAGATGGAAAAATAAAGCCTTATATTAAGGAGTGACAAAAAAAAAGTATTTAATTGCCTGTGGTTCTTTCTCAGCCTCAACAAGGCCATTTTCAAATAGAGAAATACTGTTTATCATTTTTAATGCTGACTTGAGGTTTGCAAATAGAAAAGGATTCATGCACCCGCTATCCTTGCAGTGGGAAAAAAAAATGAGAACAGTACACATTTACGCAGACAGGCAAATGGGAAATATAATAATACAAGTTTGTGTGTATTTTAAGAATCAGAAATTAAACTTTAAAGTTTTAAGAAGCTATTGTCTGAAAAGTGATAAGCAAATTATTTTATAGGATATTTTTCATAGGGCTGTGAAAACTATTATTATACTGTGCTCTATTTGTATACTTGAAAGAAGTTTCAATGAAATATGCCAAATATTACTTTTAGTCAGCATGATCAGAATAATTTGTTTAATAGTGGTACTTATGAGTTAAATAATTCCAAGTTTCTCTGACGTTGAACCATAGACTTTGCATATTATAACAATCACCAGTACCACAGGGTTTAGACAATTTAAAACTTGAATTATACAACAAGAAATATCAAACCTTGAAGTGAAAGCCAGTATCTTGTTGAGATAAAATTGGAGAGGGCAAACTAAAACCAAACCATTTTTAAATATAATTTATAATAAATATAGTATGTGTCCTTGCATGCTAAGTTGCTTTGGTCATGTACAACTCTTTGCAGCCCTATGGACTATAGCTTGCCAGGCTTCTCTGTTCATGGGATTCTCCAGGCAAGAATACTGGAGTGGGTTGCCATCCCTTTCTCCAGAGGATCTTCTCAGCCCAGGGACTGAGAAGTCTCCTGCATCTCCTGGATTGCGTGTGGATTCTATACTGCTTAGCCACCAGAGAAGCCCATGATGTATGCACTTACTTTAATCATAAGCATGCTTGCGGGACCCCTGGGTCTGGAAGATGCCCCGGAGGAGGGTGTGGCAACCCACTCCAGTATTCTTGCCTGGAGAATCCCATGGACAGAGGAGCCTGACAGTCTACAGTCCATGGGGTTGCACAGAGTTGGACGCAACTGAAGCAACTTAGCCTGCCCGCATACTTGCAGGACCCCAGAATGCTTTAGTTACATCTTTCCTGGTGGTTCAGATGGTAGAGAATCTGCCTGCAATGCAGGAGACCCAGGTTCAATCCCTGGGTAGGGAAGATCCCATGGAGGAGGAAATGGCAACCCACTCCAGTATTCTTGCCTGGAGAATCCCACGGACAGAGGAGCCTGGTGGGCTACAGTCCATGGGGTCACAAAGAAGTCAGAATCAGATATTAATACTACAGTAACTTGAAATCATACAACAGAAAAGCCAAATAGGAGTGCATGTGCAATCTGCTCATGCACCCTGCGTGTAGTGGTGATGGGCTAAGTAGTGCATGCTGAGTCGCTCAGTCGTGTCCCACTCTGCAACCCATGGGCTGTAGCCTGCCAGGCTCCCCTGTCCATGGAGTTTTCCAGACAAGAATGCTGGAGTAGGTTGCCATTTCCTCCTCCAGGGGATCTTCCTGACCCAGAGATCAGACACATGTCTCCTGCATTGGCAGGCAGATTATGCAGAGGAGAAATGTCCTGCTTATATAATAAGAATGCAAAGCTGGGCTCAACTAGCTGGAGAGATTGCCATTTCACAGTGCTATCCAAGGTGTACTTCACCATAGCCTTCTATTTGGAAAATGATCTTTTGATGAATATAAAGATGGGAGTGGGAATAATTGCCTTTTGTTTTAGTGTATACATGACCAACTATTCTAAGAGGAAAAGAAATCTAAAGTTTGACAGAGAAATAGAAATGATGTATCTTTGTAAAAGGAGGCACCTCGTGAGGAGAAGAATGAGAGAAGGAGAAGCGGTGGGTAAAGCTAGGACTTTAGCACTAGTTTTAAAAACACACCGACTTTTATTAGTCCCAAGCTTAAATGCTCAACTGCAGCCTCCACTCTCCCTTGTGGGTTTTTTTCTTTTCCCTCAAATGCTTTCCTTCTATTGTCATTCTGGTAGGCTAGAGAATAAGATAAATGGTTCAAATACAAAGAATGCTGATTTGGTGAGAATGCGAAGTCTGCACTTTAGAGATCAGGGCAATACAACTTTAAGACTAAGTGTGCCTGAACCTGATTTTCATTTAGGGTACATCTCTAAAAGACATCAAATTATTTTTTTAATCAGATAGCTTTACAAAGCCCCTAATGTATATCAATTTAGGAGGTATTTTGAATTTCAAGTAGGTTTTTTGTTGTTGTTGTTAGTCCATATTTGCAAGAAACTCTTGGAAACAAATCCATACTTGAGTTGGGAACTGCTTATAATAGTATTTTCCATGGTAAAGACAAGGCCTTCAATAAAGATATGTGAAATGAATGTATGTATATGCATTGGGTTGGTAAACCCTTATTTGTAACTTTGATTTTAGTCTATAAAACGCAATTCAAATAAAGTTGGAGGAGGTTCAACCTTTTCGTTGCCCTCTATAAAACTGATAACAGTTTAGATTACCCCAATTTGCTTTTGTTTGTAGATAAGCAAATGTACACTTACCATTACAATAAAAATTTAAAACAATGAATCTGGAAAACAAAGAAAACAGCAGTTTCTAGGACCTTGCTAAGAAATTATTTTGTTGTTTTCACTATTTAATTTGCATAGCTAGCAGAATGAAAACTATTACTTCAATCAGATTTAGAGTAAGAATGCAAAATAAGGGAAATAATACCTTTTCAGAAAACTCCAGAATTGCATTGTCAGAATCAAGTAGTTATGCAAAATAATCCAGAGGTCTGTCATTCAATATCTTACCACTCAGTAGGTCTCAATTTCAATTTAACAGTTATTCTTCTCATCCTCTTTCTATTAAAACAGGAAATTGCAAAAAAAAAAAAAAAATCAGCTATAGTTTCTTTTGAATAGTTCTTATAGTTCTTATTCCTCAATAGATACAATTTTATTTTATTTTATTTTTTTATTAGTTGGAGGCTAATTACTTCACAACATTTCAGTGGGTTTTGTCATACATTGATATGAATCAGCCATACAATTTTAAAAATACATAGTATTCACATTTGGTTCTGACTCTAACTCTTTTTTGTGAATATTTGAAGTTTATTTCTATCAGTCTTCCCTGGTAGCTCAAGAATCTGCCTGCAATGAAGAAGACTCATCTTCAATCCCTGGGTCAAGAAGATCCCCTGGAGAAGGGAATGGCAACCACTCCAGTATTCTTGCCTGGGAAATTCCATGGGACAAAGAGTCTGGTGGGCTACAGCCCATGGGGTCACAAAGAGTTAGACATAACTAAGCAGCTAACACTTTCACTTCTTTAACTTTTCTATACACATGTCCATATAATATAATAAAACAGTAATATTTGTACTTAGGCATGAAAGAGAGACTGAAGATTGAAATGAGTCCATGCACATAAAGCTATTAAAATGTTGTATTTGTAATGGTGTTGGTGAACCTGTAGTTCTTCCTGCCCATCCCAAAGTTCTCTCTGATTTCTGATGCCTCAGTTTCTCTTGAGCAGGCTCACTGGATAAACACTTCTGGGGAAGTGCAGACACAGTTACATGAAAATCCATAAACAGGTCAACTGACTTAGAGAGGTATCCTCCTATCATGACCATTTCTTGATTTGTTTGATTCTAACTGCTTTAGGTCACAGGGCCCACTTCTGGAATGGTGTCTGTATATCATACAGGACTATCTACACATCAGTCCTGTGTTTTCTGTTTCTTAGTCACAGGCAGCTCCTCATGTGGCCATAGGTGTGGGCTGAGAAAGAGATAATAAAGTAGGAATTATGGAGAATCAGACCCCTTGTGTGTGCCTGTCATATTCTGATCATACTGACGATTTGTGCTAGATAATACAGTTCTGCTCTGCATACTCAACTTCGTGGCGTGGTGAGCCTGACGACACCCCATTCATGCGGGGCAGCTGAGGTCAGTGGTAACTTAGCAGCCCACTGTTCTGTGTTCAGGCTCCTTTTAATATCTATTTTACTTATTATTTATTTATTGGCCGTGCTGGGTCTTCATTGCTGCATGCATGTTTCCGTTTGTTGCGGTCAGTGGGGGCCGCTCTCTGGCTTCTTATTACGGTGGTTTCTCTTGTTTCTTGGTCTCTGCGGTGCATGGGTTCAGAAGTGATGGTGCACAGGCTCACTTACTCTGTGGCCTGTGAGATCTTCCCAGACCAGGGCTCCAACCAGTGTCCCCTGTATTGCATGGCAGATTCTTAACCATGGAACCATCGGGAAATCCCAAGTGTTCAGTCTTTAATGAAAACCAATAGCAAGCCAAGAGTTGTTTTTGTTTTTAAGAAGTATAGTTGTCCTTAAGGTTTGAACTATGATTCATCTCTAAGGAACTTCCAGAAGGTCCAAATTGCATCGCTATCTGCAATGGACACTTCAAGCATGACTAGATGTTTTGGATTATAGGGCCCAATGGTAGAGCATTTTGCATAGAAGGCTGGACTTGTTGCAGAGACTTCCCTGTCCTGGTGCTCACTTGAAAGTAGCAACTTCTTCGATCACTCACTAATAGGCTGGAATAGCACACCCATATGAATGATACTTTGCATCCAAATTCCAATGAGACACACTGGGCACTGTGTCTCCTGTATGGTTATAGGAGGTCCAACAATGTATCCTTCAACAGAGAAGGACTATCTCAACATGCTCCACACCACTAGATCCTTAGAATATTATTCAAATGGAAGGTCTCTGATTTTTTGTTGGGTTTATTTCTTAACCTCTGGCATGGAAATGTCTTACTGATAAGTGCCGTGCATGCGTGTTAAATTGCTTCAGTCATTGTCTGATTCTTTGAGACCCTATGGACCATAGCCTTCCAGGCCCCTCTCTCCATGGGAATCTCCCATCAAGAATACTGGAGTGGGTTCCCATGACCTCCTCCAGGGGCTCTTCCTGACCCAGGGATCAAACCCACATCTCTTATACCTCCTGCATTGCCCGGCAGGTTCTTTACTACTAATGACACCTAGATATGGGCAGAGTAGCTGCTGTTTCCTGCTCACCAGTTTCAATCAGCCTGATGCCATCAATTTCATGGAGTGGTGTGAAGTCCTGTGGAAAGAAATGTATCAGGCTTCCTACAAAATAAATTATGACTTGGGGGTCAAGTCATTTACACCTCTGAGGTGGGCTGGTAAGTGTATCACCAGCCTTGCTAGCAAGAGATGTATGACTTCTGAAGAACATTACTAACACGTGTCCAGAGAAGAAAGCTTTTTCCAGATCAATAGCAATGTAGTAAGCACCAGAGGATGTCTTAATTTCCCCATATATCATAACCACATCTGGAACAGTAATTGCAAAACAAGTTAACGAATGATTAAACTTCCTGCAATCCACTGCCATTCTTCCAGATTCATTTGCTGCATAGGCCAAAATGACAAGTTGAATAGGATGCAGAGGAAATCACTTGGCCTTTCCCACCATAAAAGCCCTCACACCACCAATCAGTAAGGGTGTTGGCAGTTGCTAAAAATAGTTATTCAAATTACACATTTTGGAATTGGTGAAGTAACTACAGGATGGGGACAGGGACCACTGGGCCTATGTGAGATAGACCTGAGATGAAACTCCTGTGATCGCTTGACTTCTGTTAACCTCTCTCTGACTAGTGGGCCATAGGGATGCTTTGGATGTTCAGGAATTAGTCAGTTCAGGATCTGTGTACAGTGATCCCTAGGAAATATGACTGTTTCTCTTTCCTCAATGCAGTCACAATGGTGAATGCCTCCTAATCAAATGACTTCATGTCAATATTAAAAGAAGAAACTGTACACAGACATACAGGGAAAATGTCATGTGATATGGAACAAGGATGGGTGATATTAAGAGTTGTCAGCAATCACTAGAGGAAGCAAGAAGGATTCTTACTTAGAGGGGGCCTGGTCTTGTCAACACATTGATTCCAGTTTTCTAGCCTCCAGACCTGTTAGAGAAGATATTTTTTTGCTATTTTCAGCCAACCACTTCATTGTAGTTTTTTATTGCAATGCTAGGAAACCAATATATGACAAATCTATTTATTTTCTTCTTTCTAGGGATACCATAATCAAGGCATAGGTCTCTGCAAGTCAGATTATTCATATTACTGCTTTGATCTGCTATCCATTACCTCGTCCACCTTGTCTGTGGTAATTACATGTTGCCCTTAGCCCTGCCACCAGGAGGTCCCATTATCCTCATTGCATTTAGGGAGCCCAGTTCAATGAGAAGAGTTTGCACTATAATTTCCAACATATTGAAGGTGTGAACACAAGGCTCTTCAAGGATTCTGGGACTCTCCTCAAATTTATTTTTCACAGTCTTAGTAAAATGTGTGTCCTTCTAGCCCAATCTAGATAAGCAGGCCTTACACACATAATTCCATTCTCCCTCCATCCTGGGATACCTTCCTCTACAGTATACCAAGGCAGTTATGGCATTTCACCTTCATCTGGGTGATCCAACAAACCAGACCAACTGTAAGGGTCCTTTCTGACACCTCAAACTACAACTTGTAATCTAGAATCTCTGCTTAGTGGGCTCCTGTAAATTAATTTGGCCTACTCTACCTTAATTTCCTTTCACTATGGTGCCAGACCCTTAAGATTCATTTCCACACATGTCCTCATGTTTCTGTTAATATAAATTAGAAAGGGGTTTCCCAGGTGGTGCTAGAGGTAAAGAATCCACCTGCCAGTGCAGAAGGGGCAAAAGTCTGGAGTTCCAGCCCTGGAGTCAGAAAGATCCCCTGGAGCAGGAAATTGCAACCAGCCTCAGGATTTTTGCCTGGAGAGTCCCATGGACAGAGGAGCCTCTCGGGCTACAGTCCACAGGACTGCAGAGTCAGGCATGCCTGAGCAGCTAAGCACAAATTAGAAAATGTGTGCTGCTATTTTGGTGTACACTGCGCTACTTTGTGGGTCACAGTCACCATTTGGGTCTCTTGGAACCTGAGTCTCTTTATAAATCTAGAATAGAAGAGGTGTTGGCCTAGGTCTTGAGGAGAATCACCAGTGACTTGCTCTGTAACTATCTTAGGGGAGCTCATTACAAATTCTTCAGACAGTGGAGAGCTCACATCCTCAAGCAGAGAATGAAGGGCCACTTCTGAAAGGTTATTGCTAAGCCACGAAAGGAAATGGCAACCCACTCCAGTATTCTTGCCTGGAGAATCCTGTGGACAGAGTAGCCTGGTGGGCTGCTGTCCATCGGGTTGCACAAAGTTGGACACGGCTGAAGCGACTCAGCATACATGCATGCATTAGAGAAGGAAATGGCAACCCACTCCAGTGTTCTTGCCTGGAGAACCCCAGAGACAGAGGACCCTGGTGGGCTGCTGCCTATGGGGTTGCACAGAGTTGGACCTGACTGAAGTGACTTTGCAGCAGCAAACCGTGAAAGATGCCAGGATTCTTGGCCTCTGGAGGAGAAGAATTCAATCTGGGGTCAGAGATGAGGCTTGATCGCGCAGAGCTTTTGTGTAATAAAGTTTTATTAAAGAATAAAAAACATAGAGAAAGCTTCTGACATAGACATCAGAAGGGGGCAGAAAGTGTGCCCCCTGCTAGTCTTTAGCTGGATGTTATATAGCTACTAGCAGTCTGCTAATTAAAGAAAGGAAATGTCTCAAAACTCAGAGAGTGGCACCAGGTGAGTCATCCTGGGCCATAAAATGACTGACAGGAATCTTGGAGAAAGGCAGATTTCCATACAAATATGTAGTTTCATTAACATAGATTAGGAGAACAATATATGAGTATAACATACTGGTTTGTCAAGTCAGTTCTGAGCTTTTAGGTGAAACCAACTTGAAGTCAGAGTCTAGGGTAAATGCATAGTACATTAACATAGCTTAAGACAAACATTTCCATAAGAAAAATGCATTGGTTAGCTCAAGGTTTGAGAAAAGTTAAGTTCAGGTGGAACCAGGTGTCATTATGCAACACAGAATTTTAAGAGAAACCTCTTTAAATTTGTATACAGAAGGGAAAAACATATATAACACTAGATTGTTTCCTCCTGCCACTTGAGAGAGATAAAAAATGTCTGACACTTGCAGCCTATTTCCTCTGTTTAGAGATCCCTGGCCTTCCTACCTGTTACCCTCTCACTTCTGTGGGCAAAAAAGATTTGTCAAAATTGAAGTGTTTGACATTGTCACCTTGGGCTTCAATTTCTGGTAAGTATTCAGTCTGTGGTATCCAATGGCAGCGTTTCACATGTTTCTATTGCAAAATCATTTCAAGGACTGCCAATGTTTCTTTACCACTCAGAATGAATGTTTCCTTCCTACCCACATTCGAGAAACAATTCCAGAAAACCCAACACCATTTGAGAGAACACATTCTAAAAATTCTCTTTCTCTAGATCCCTTTTTGGTACCAAAATTTGTATTAGCCTCTTTGACCAGAGAAGTAGAACCTGTAGAAAATTAATTGCAAGGAATTAGGTCAGACAATTTGGGGAGTGGCTAGATATGTATCACATTGTTAGGGCAGGCCATCCTGCCCTAGGGAGTCCTTTCAGCAAAGGAAGGCTGAAAGTCTCACACACAAGCTTAATCTGCAGTCTACAGTGGACATTTCTTCTTGGAATTTATTCTGCTCTTAGAGTCTTTAAAATGATTTAATCAGACCCACCCTGAATCAAATCCTTTCTTAATTATTATTGTCATTATTATTGTCTTTGATCACAACTAGCTTTTGATTGAATAACTGGAGACTATATCCAAGCTGGGCTTCCCTGATGGCTGGGCAGGTAAAGAATTCACCTGCAATGCTTACAATGGAAATAAGATGCTTTCTAATAATATACTTAATTTTTCTTGAAATCCTTAAGGGTAGGAGGAATCCTAGGATGGAAGGCAGAATGTGATAAAACAAATGAATTGTATAAAACACACGAAGGTGTTTTAAACACTGTATAAAACAGTGTATAAAACACTGTATAAAACAGTGTATAAAACACTGTATAAAACAGTGTATAAAACACTGAAGGAAGGTATGGATGAATACCATGTTAACCTCAGTAACTTTAAAAAGGAGGAGGCTGTAAAATTAGGGGGAAAGGAACTATACACCAACACTGCACTCTAGTTTTAAAGTCTCTTACCTGGGCATGCTGCTGCTAAGTCGCTTCAGTCCTGTCCGACTCTGTGCGACCCCATAGACGGCAGCCCACCAGGCTCCCCCGTCCCTGGGATTCTCCAGGCAAGAACACTGGAGTGGGTTGCCATTTCCTTCTCCAAAGCATGAAAGTGAAAAGTGAAAGTGAAGTCGCTCAGTCGTGTACGACTCTTAGCGGGTGTAGGATAACAATTTTGATATTACTTTGAAAAGTTCTGAAATTAGACAAGTAAATGGATGGCAGACTGTGGGGGCCAAGTTCCTCACTCTCAGAGCCAGGGGATACAAGTTAGCAAGAGGATATACTCTGTGGTAATATTCATATGGTAATATAACAAAGGTAAATACAGCCATCTAAATTTGTGTAGTTTAATAAAGATACATATGGTTACTTGTGGAAATATTTGCAGATATCTGTATATACATAGGTTTATATCTACAGTACATGTAATTGTGTTGTCTTCTGAGATCCCAGTAACAAAAAACACACGTAGAATCAAACTTGAGTTTCTAGCAGCATTCATTAACAAAAGGATTCAAGAGATGGGCTTCCGTGGTGGCTCAGTGGTAAAGAATACACCTCTCAGTACAGGAGACACAGGTTCCATCCCTGATTCAGGAAGATCTTACATGCCGCAGAGGAAATACGCCCGTGTGCCACAACTACTGTGCCTGTCCTCTAGAGCCTGGGAACCACAGCTACTGAGCCCATGTGCAGCAACTTATTACTGAAGTGCGGGTCCCCTAGAGCCCATGCTCTGCAACAAGAGAAGTCAGGGAAATGAGAAGCCCATGCACTGCAACCAGAGAGTAATCCTTCTTTGCTGCAGCAAGAGGAAAAAGCTCATGCAGCCATAAAGACCCAGCACAGCAAAAAATCAATCAATCAATAAAAGCTAGAGCAGAACACTTTTAAAAAAAAAAGGATTGAGGATAAATAGCTGTCAGAGGACTCTTTGGACAAATGATTGGCTCTAGGACTAAGAAAAACAAAAATATAGAAGTTGAGCCTGGAGTATCTGTAGTGACCAGAAAAAAAAAAATATGCTCAGAAAACAAAACACTGATGAACATCAAAGAGACACCAGACTGAAAAAGCCAAGCGGCCAAAGCTGAAACAATTTAAGTAACAAAATGAAGTAGTGTTTGATAATAATGCAAAGTATAAAATAAACATCTGTTAATCCATATTTGCATTAATAAATTATATAAGCAAATTAATGGGAGAAGTAAATCTCCAGTGTAGAATTCCGACTGGTTTATGAAGATATTTTGCCCTCCAGAAAGAGTGTAAGGTCCCATTTCTTAAGTATAAGCTGTGCATAGTGACCTTTCAAAGAAGAGAGTAAGAAAAGGATGGAACCAGGAGGGGAAAGAGGGAACAACTTCACACTGGAGAAATGACCGACACTTCCTCAGTCAAGTAATCAAATTCAGCAATGGGGAATCATGCTGATATAATGCATCTTTAATGTAATTTTATGAAAGTGACACTTAACCTCTGTGATCTTAATCCTTACACCCCAGACCTCCAGTTTAATCATATGAAAACCGCTGTCATAGCCAAAAGAAGCTTAAGGAAACAGGTGATTGAGTATAATTGGGTATATTGGAAAAGATTCTGGTACAGACAAAAAGGCCCTAGAAAAAAATAAAGCGAATCTGAATATCATATGAGCTTTCATTAATAATAAAGGACTAATACTTATTAATTAATTATAAGACATGTAAAATACTACTGTAACAAATTAATAATAAAGAAACTGAATGTAAGGCATAGGAAGTTCTTTGCAAAATCCTTATTTTTTATGTATATGAAAATGGTTTCAAATATAAAGCTTATTAATTTTAAATATATATTTATATTTCCTATTTCTCTAAAATATGATTATATCCCCAATGAGATAGTTCTGCAGTTCTGACATAGATACTCATAGCTTTAATTCTCATGTTTTTTTTTTTTTCTTTTTTGGCATGATTTCACTTAATGTAATGTGAACTATAATCCTTAAGAGGAAAATAACCTAAAGCCTTTAACAGCTTACAGAAATGAAGGTCCCTGCCTTCAGGAATTTCTAAGATTACAGTTGAAAGCAAATTGTTAGTATACATTGATTGCTTAAGTGTTACTGATATGAGAACTGATAAAATAGATGTATGCCCTAGGGAATGTGGTCACTATTATAAATGCTGCATTCTGGTTGTCCTATTTCTGTTGGTAAAACATTCAAAACATGAACGTATTAGAAACATTAGCTAGGTAAGATATTACCAAAATAAATGGGATCTGAGTTTTTTATTAGTGTAAAACAAATAGCTTAATAAAAACTATTTTAATACTATATTTGATTTGAATGCCAAGAAGCACAATTATTTGTAAATGGAAAATCATGTATAACTCATTACCACAATTTGAGAAATTAAGTATCAAAGATTATTTTGAGTTTGTATATAGCTTCAATTCCCTGTTCTGATTTTAGAAGAGCATCATAATTTTGTATTTGTTTTAATTTAATCTCTCAACGGTATTCAGATGAATAATGTTTTGTGTTTTCAAACAATAGTAAAAAGTGTTTCTTTAATTTCTCAACAAAAATAAATTTCATAGAAGTAAAAATGTATTGATAAAATGATAAGACTTATGAGAATGCAATATAGTAAATAGTGGTTACTTTTTCGTGCATTGCTTATATAGGGACTGCAGTTTATGTAGAAATTTCAGCTTTTTCCCTTAAGATTTTCATATATTGCTAAGACATTTTTTAACTGTGTGAAAGTTGTTCTTGAATGTTTCATAACACTAGCGTGTTGTGAAAATGGCTTGTGAACTAATGCTACATCTAGAGAACACTAGCATCACTGTGGAATGAGTTATTGCATATCTGCTAATTCAACATATAGTAACTTAAGTGAGAATTGAGGCAGTATAGATTATACTTGATATTTTTATGTGCTTTAAAAATTTTAAGATAAAGTAATGAAGTAATAAAACAGGAGTATAATTATATTTTGATAATACTATTAAAACATTTAATCATATTTTTAATAATTTTACTTCTGTTGGTTAAATTTGTATGAGATTTTGGAAGCACTCATACCATTGATTGTGCTTAACTCTGTCAATTGAAGCCCTTGCTTTTGTTACCAATAGCTCTAACTAAGCTGGATCACTCAGTAGCTGTATTTTTAAGTTGCATTTTTTAAAAATCATGGTTCAAGACCTCTTGCTTTTCTCTACAATACTTTTATTAAATTTAAAGTCATATTCCAAATATTTTATATTTAGAGAAAATAAATCTAATATCTCCATAATCTGGTCTTAAATTAGTCTTTCCACATTTTATATCTTATGCATTGTGACCTAGTTTACATTTCTTAAGTGAAAGTCAAAGTCGCTCAGTCTTGTCTGACTCTTTGAGACCCCATGGACTGTATTCTCCAGGGCAGAATACTGGAGTGGGTAGCCGTTCCCTTCTTTAGGGGATCTTCCCAACCCAGGGATTGAACCCAGGTCTCCCACATTGCAGGCAGATTCTTTACCAACTGAGCTACCAGGGAAGCCCCTGGTATGCTTCTTAGCCCCCTCCCTTACCCTTATTATATTACCCTTATTATATCTTCATATCATGCTCAAAGGAGTAAGCAAATTTGAGACATCCAAATAATTTATCTGTAGAATTAATTTAAATATTAAGTGATAATGGCTTAGGAGTTAATTTTCTCCACTAAACAGGCACAGAGTTGTAGAGAATAAATTAATATTTTAGCTCTACTGAGGGAGCATTGGCCCAAGTTTTTATTTATCAGTTCCAGCCATGTGGGTTTCCATATTTTAGGTCATTTCATGACTCAGGGTGGCTACTGCGGCACCAACTATTTCATGTGTTTGCCAGACAGCAGGAAAGAAGAAAGGGGAGGGTGGGGGGCATTTAAAGACTTCTCTCTCCTTAAAAAAAAAAATATATATATATATATATATATATATGTATATATACATATATATATGCACTGGATTCAATTTAATGGTATGTAATTTCAGCCACTAAAGCATACATATTCAATTTCTATTTGTTTTTCTTTTCCTTTTGTGTATTTTTCTGTCTTTGCATCGTTTACATTTTCTTTTTTAAAATAACTAAAAGAGTTTATTGCTTCTTTTATGTTATTGAAGATGCAAAATTACAAAATAGTCACATATACTTAAGATCTTAAAGCACTTACTTATGAAGTAAGCCATTTCTGAAGTTTGCTTTTTGAAGTTACTAAATTTCTTTTTTCACAATTTGTTTATTTAAATGATTTAACTCAGTTTGAATTATTCCATTTATCTAGAAAATCCAATATAGTAATGAAATGTTCACTCATTAACAGAAAGAAAGTGAAAAGTGAAAGTGAAGTCTCTCAGTCGTGTCCAACTCTTTGTGACCCCATGGACTATAGCCTACCAACCTTCTCCACTCATGGGGTTTTCCAGGCAAGAGTACTGGAGTGGGTTGCCATTTCCTTCTCCAGGGGATCTTCCTTATCCAGGGATTGAAGCCCAGTCTCCCACACTGCAGTCAGACACTTTACTATCTGAGCCACCAGGGAAGCCCATTTATTAACAGAATTTGTCTACAATCATATACAATTTTAATTTTATCTCTATAGATTTATTCCTTTTCTAAATTTTGATCATAGTATTTGTGTTTCCATTTTTATAATGGAATTTGACCAACAAGTACTATGTCAGCCTTGTTACTCTTTCATGAGCCAAATATGGATTTGTATCAAATGTACTACTTTTTCATTTCTAAAATAATGCCTTTGTTTTTGTATTTAATATCTGCATTTATTAGTATGTAGAGTGTTATTTGCAAAAATTTTAGTTGCATGTTTTATTATTCAATTTAAATGTTGCTTCCTTATTAATGCAAGTGTTTAAAATGATCCATTTTTCTTTCTTCATAAATCCGTTGCCTTACAAATCTTCTGACGGGTTTACAGTGTATAATTTTTGAGGCATGGGCATTGTATGGTAAATTATCATGTCTTCAAGGAAACCATGCATAGTTAATGCAAGTGCAGATCTACTGTCTGCATACTGCTTAGATGGGGCTGTTTTGCAGCTATTATGAGACATGCAGGTGTTAATCATTTATGTTTTTACTCTTTTTTCTTTTCACACTTGCAAACACTTCCCAAATAATGTATATCAAAGAAAGAATGTACACTTGAGAGGCATCAATAGCAAATAAAAACCTATTAAATTTTGTTGGTACATATAAATACTAAGAAACTAAACTAATTATTTTGCAAATTAAGAAAACCAACTATGTTTTTATGGATGCAATATAACCTTATACATTAAAAATAAAAAAAAATATTAGCCTTTCTGGACTTAACTACCTACTTTCAGTTTAGAGTTAATTTATTTCCAATTCAAGCAGAGTTTGTCTATCAATGTAATCTTTCTCCAGTCTCTGTATGTTACTCAAACTTGCTTAGTCATTTTATTACTTTTTTAAAAGCATAAGCAACTTTCTAAGACATTTTATCAAAAATCACTTTCTTCTTTCCTTATGGGAAAGGTCATACTGATTCCATTTACAATTGAAGGATTCGTAAAAATAAGAAGTTACATATTACACCTGTGCATAAGTGGTCAGAGAGAATTTTTTGAAAAATTATTCTTACGCCCTTCAAGTTCCATCCTTTTTAATTCTTCAGCATTTATAATCTCTCTTAAGTAGATTCATTAATATTTTGTTTTAGTCAAACAAGTGAGAATTTTAAATGAGCTCTGTTGGAAGCAGCTGGCCAAGAGTCATCCCCTTTACTCTAGCCTTCTTGGCCTTCTGTGCATCTCAATGGCCCCCTTTCTCATCTTCTCCTGTGCCAGGCAGAGCTGATCCAAGCACTTAGCTTCTTTTGAATTAATAGAAGATGAACACTGGGGTCAGTTTATAACACTTGGAAGGAGAGAAGAAATGAGCTCAACAAGCAGAGGAGCAGTCTGGAGTACAAACGAGGACAAGAGCAGAATCAGGTTTACACCAGGCTCTGAGCCTCACTGACCTTTTGATTCTAATAGTCAAATAAATGTGTGTGTGCTCAGTCATTCAGTTGTGTCTGACTCTTTGTGGCCCCATAAATTGTGGATTGTAAGTGGCCATGCTCCTCTGTCCACGGGATTTCCCAGACAAGCATACTGGAGTGGGGTGCCATTCCCTACTCCAGGTTATCTTCCCAACCCAGGAATTGAACCCATATCTCTTGTGTCTCCTGCATTAGCATGCGTGCTTGCTTAGTTGCTTCAGGCATGTCCAACTCTGTGCAACCCTATGGACTGTAGCCCACCAGGCAAGAATATTGGAGTGGGTTGCCATGTCCTCCTCCAGGGGATCTTCCTGACCCAGAGATCGAACCCATGTCTCTTATGTCCCTTATATTGGCAGGTGGGCTCTTTAGAACTAGCAACACTTGGGAAGCCCCAGTCAAATAAATAGCTTTTCCAATTTTAAATGTTGATTTTTGTTCATTTTCATTTGTTTTTAACAAACTGACTGAACGCGTGTGAAGGGTAAAATATTTAATTATAAATAGTGAAGTGAAGTCGCTCAGTCGTGTCTGACTCTTTGCAACCCCATGGACTGTAGCTTACCAGGCTCCTCCCTCCATGGGATTCTCCAGGCAAGAGTACTGGAATAGGTTGCCATTTCCTTCTCCAGGGGATCTTCCCAACTCAGGGATCGAACCCGGGTCTCCCGCATTCCAGGCAGACGCTTTAACCTATGAGCCACCAGATTTATAAATAACTTATCTATAAATAAATAAACTTATTATAAATAAATTTATAAATCTATAAACATATATATAAACAATTGCAGAGAATAATAAAAAACAATTTCCTCAAAATGTGAATGTTGATCCTAAAGAATTTCTTGCTAAGTTGTTTTAAAGCAGCACAGTTCCATGTATATATATATAACTTCATTGTACTGCAGAAACTAACAGCATGGTGAAGCAATTATACTCCAATGAAGAAAAAATGCAGCATGATTCAATACATACATGAGACACACATATATAACTGAAACTTTTTAAGGAACCATATTAAAATAATTTAAAAGAAACACATTAGGTTAGTTTATTGCTATACTATATTGAACCCCAAATTCTAAAATATTATTTTAAAGATTACTGATATAAAATTAATAATGGGACATACTACATCTTTTCATGTTGAATGTTTTAAATTGGATATATCTTTTATACTGGATGGTACATTTCCGTTTGTACTGGCCATATTTCAAGTGCTCAGTAATCATAGTAATAAGGCTACTGTATTGAATAGTGCAGCTCTAGAAAAATAGATCACTACAATGATGACAATAGCTAATCTTTTGGATATTCTTTGGATAATTATTCATATGTTCAATCTTTTAGTGTATATTCCTTGACTGCTATGAAATCCCCATAACCAAGATAATATTGAGCATCTATCAGTCAGGTTATGTGACAGCATCTTTATTTCCTGCTGCTCCTCCTTATTATGTTTTAACAGAAACAAAACACAAAAGCATTGTAGCAACCATTGGTGCTATTTGTTTCCACTTTTACCTTTGTTTAGCTAGAAGTTGAAAGGATACATTTTATTTGGGAAATACATTTATTTAGAGGTCATTGATTTAAGAACTAGTTAACTCTAACACAAATGACTAGATTTTATACAAATATTTCAGTTTTTGAGCCTCAAAAAAGCTGATTTATAGGAAGTATCAAGTCATGATTATAATAACAACTTCATAGGTAATCTATGCACAACAGGCAGAATTCTAACCTTCCCCCAACATCCAAGAGAAATATGTTTTGATCTCTGAAACCTCTCCGACACCTGCAATGCAAAAGACCCAAGTTTGATCCTTGGGTCGGGAAGATCCTCTGGAGAAAGGAATGACAACACTGCAGTATTCTTTCCTGGAGAATTCCATGTACGGGGAGCCTGGCAGGCTATAGTCTATGGGGTGATAAAGAGTCAGACACGAATTACTGACATTCACTTTATTTTGTTGTTCAGTCACTCAGTCGTGTTTGACTCTTTGTGACTACATGGACTGCAGCACGCCAGGCTTCCCTGTCCTTCATCCCCTTGTGGAGCTTGCTCAAACTCATGCCCATTGAGTCGATGATGCCATCCAATCATCTCTTCCTCAGTCGACCGCTTCTCCTCCTGCCTTCAAATCTTTCCCAACATTAGGGTCTTTTCCATTGAGCTGACTCTGCATTAGGTAGTGGCTCAGATGGTAAAGAATCGGCCTGCAATGTGGGAGACCTGAGTTCGATCCCTGGGTTGGGAAGGTCCTCTGGAGGAGGACATGGCAACCCATTCCAGTACTCCTGCCTGGAGAACCCCCAGGGCCAGAGGAGCCTGGTGGGTTACATTCCATGGGGGTTGCAAAGAGGCAGACATGACTGAGCCTGGGAACACACACACGGCATCAAGTGGCCAAGGGTTTGGAGCTTCAGCTTCAGCATCAGTCCTTCCAGTGAATATTCAGGGTTGATTTCTTTTAGGATGGACTGGTTTGATCTCCTTGCAGTCCAAGGGCCTCACAAGAGTCTTCTCCAACACCACAGTTTGAAAGCATCAGTTCTTCGGTGCTCAGCCTTCTTTATGGTCCAACTCTCTCATGACTGCTGCAAAAATCATAGCTTTGACTATGCAGACCTTTGTCAGTAAAGGAATGCCTCTGCTTTTTAATATGCTGTCTAGGCTTGTCATAGCTTTTCTTCAAAGGAGCAAGCTTCTTTTAATTTCATGGCTGCAGTCACCATCTGCAGTGATTCTGGAGTCCAAGAAAATAAAGTTTTCACTATTTCCATTGTTTCTACATCTATTTTCCATGAAGTGATGGGACCAGATACCATTACCTTAGCTTTTTGAATGTTGAGTTTTAAGCCAGCATTTTCGCTTTCCTCTTTCACTCTCATCAAGAAGCTCTTTAATTCCTCTTCACTTTCTGCCATAAGGGTGGTATTATCTGCCTATCAGAGGTTATTGATATTTCTCCTGATAGTCTTGATTCCAGCTTGTGATTCACCCAGCCTGGCATTTTGCGTGATGTACTATGCATATAGATCAAATAAACAAGGTGACCGTATGCAGCCTTGACGTACTCCTTTCCCAATTTGGAACCAGTTTGTTTTTCCATGTCTGATTCTAGCTGTTGCATCTTGATCTGCATACAAGTTTCTCAGGAGGCAGGTCAGGTAGTCTGGTATTCCCATCTCTTTAAGAATGTCCCACAGTTTGCTGTGATCCACACAATCAAAGGCTTTGGCGTACTCATTGAAGCAGAAGGTTTTCTGGAATTCTCTTGCCTTTTCTATGACCCAACAGATTTTGGTAATTTGATCTCTGGTTCCTCTGCATTTTCTATATCCAGTGTGTACATCTGGAAGTTCTCTGTTCACATACTCTTGAAGCCTAGCTTGGAGGATTTTGAGAACAACCTTGTTAGCGTGTGATACGAGTGCAACTGTGTGGTAATTTGAACATTCTTTGGCACTGCCCTTTGGGGTTGGAATGAAAACTGACCTTTTCCAGTCCTGTGGCCACTGCTGAATTTTCCAAATTGGCTGGCACTTCACTAGACCCTGTGAATATGATAAGCCACTCCCATGATTATGTTTTGTTATATAGCAGGGTTGACTTTGGGCTTCCTAGGTGGCTCAGTGGCAGAGAATCTGTCTGCCAATGCAAGAGACACAGATCCGATCCCTGGGTTGGGAAGATCCCGTGGAGAAGGAAATGACAACCCACTCCAGTATTCTTGCCTGGCAAATCCCATGGGCAGAGGAGCCTGGGGGCTTCAGTCCGGGGGTATCAAAGAGTCAGACATGACTGAGTGACTAAGCCAGCAAACACAGTTCACCTTAAGGTAAGGAGATTATCTGATACACCTGACTTAATCTTGTGAGAGTTTAAAAGCTGAGATTTTCTTTTTGCTGGTAATGGCACGAGAGTCAGAGGCAAAGCAAATGAAAGAGTCTGTATTCTCTTGCTGCTTTGAAGAAAGAGGTGGCCATTTGAGAAGGGATGCGTGTGATCTTGACTTGCTGAGGAGGACAGTCTACAGACAACCACCAGGGAAATGGAGAGTTGGTCCTATTTCTGCAACTAGATTCTGTCCACAGTCTGAATGTCTTTGGAAGCAAGTTCTTCCTTGAAGCTCCCAGATACTAGCTCAGTACATTGACACCTTGATTTGAGTCTGATGAGACATTGAACAGGTAATCTGGTAAGCCATGCCAGATTTCTGATTTATGAAACAGTTTCATGACCAAATATAGTATCCCTAAATATTTCAAGAAGTTTTCCAGTTTATGTTATCTTTCTTATTATAAGCATGAAATACTTGATATTATTAACATAGAAAGACAAATCCATTATCACCACCAAATAACCAAAACATTTCATTCCTGTCAATGAGACATAGAGAATGCCATTGACAAGACATATGCCTTTGTTTTCTGTCTCCTCTACTGTGGATGCGGCAGGGTAATTCTCTCAAATAATGTTAGGTAAAGATACTGGTAATGAGCTCCTGGTAATAAAATTGACAATTAAAGGTAATAATAATATAGGTCTATGAAAGGCTGTTTTACACTGCTTTTTAATCTTTCTTTCTTTTCTTTTTCTTTTGTCCATGCCATGTTGTATGTGCAATCTTAGTTCCCTAACCAGGAATTGAACCCAGGCCTTGACAGTGGAAGTATTGAGTCCTAACAACTGGACCACCAGGGAATCCCTATAGTGCTTTTTAAACACAAGTTAAAATTTCTTTACATACATTTCAAACATAATAATTATCATTGATATTCCACACCTTTGACGAAATGTTCTTTAATGAAATTTGATCTTAATGATTGAGACAAAAAAAAAATATAGGCCTAATCTGCCTCAATATGTGTGTGTGCTAAATCACTTCAGTTGTGTCTGACTCTTTGTGACCCTATGGACTATAGCCCAACAGGCTCCTTGGTTCATGGGATTCTCCATGCAAGAATACTGAAGTGGGTTACCATGCCCTCTTCCAGGGGATCTTCCCAACCCAGGGATTGAACTGGAGTTTCTTGTGGCTTCTGCATTGGCTGGGTGATTCTTTACTACTAGTGACACCTGCGAAGTCAATCCCCTCCCTCAATATAGTTCAACTTAATATACAGACATGGACAATATTAATATTATATGACGAGTAGTATGTGTTGATGATAATTTTGTATGTGAATGCATATACACATATGGTTTTATAGCTCCTGGTGTCAGTTTAGGTCATCTGAGACTTAAGTGCCAGGAGAAGATAACAAATACAAGCGATTATTGAGGAAACATCTGATAAAGAGATATATATAAAGATAAAGGGAGGAGGTAAAGACAAAAAAGAAGCCTTTAAACCACAGTTCAGCTCTGAACTGTGAAAGAAGAAGAAAGAGGAAAGAAAGAAACACCCTTGATTTTAGCCTGCAATGCAGGAAGCCCTGGTTTGATTCCTGGGACAGGAAGATCCACTGGAGAAAGGATAGGCTACCCATTCCAGTATTCTTGGACTTTCCTGGTGAGTCAGATGGTAAAGAATCCACCATCAATGTGGGAGACCTGGGTAGGAAAATCTCCTCGAAGAGGGCATGGCAACCTACTCCAGTATTCTTACCTGGAGAATCCCCATAAACAAGAGGAGCCTGGAAGGCTACTGTCCATGGGGTCGCAAAGAGTCAGACATGACTTAGCGACTCGGCACAGCACAGCATAGTCAGTGCCCTCAGCTGTAGTCGAGTTGTCCAAATGTTTTGTCCAGTCCAAGTAAAAGTTATCCATCAGAAAAAAATCCGTGTGTATGTTTCTGGACTGTGCAGTCTCTTCCCTTAGTGAGCTTTTTAATTACCACACTATCTTAATTGTGACAGTTTTTTTTTAATAGATCTTGGTGTCTAGTGATGCACGTCTCCAACACCCCTCCCCTTCTTTCTTTTTCTTTAAGCTTTTCCTACAGATCTTGGTTATTTCCATTTCTGTATGAATTTTGGAATTAACTTACTTCTTAATTTCTTCAAAAATCCACCTGAAATTTGATTTATATTTCATTAAAGGTGAAGAATAATTTGAGGACAAATGCCATGTTTATAACATATAAATATGACATAAGTACCTATTCATTTATTTAGATACATATGATTTCTTTTCCAGTAATATTCTGTAATTTCTTATGTAAAAACATGTATATCTTTGATTAATTTTATTCTAATTTAAAAATACAACCTTGTTGATAATACAGAGTGAAAACACATCTTAATAAATTTACCCTGATAAATGTATCAGATTAGACTCTTAGCCCCCTAGTGAGTTAAAGAACTTGAGATCTGTGCTCACATGCTCTTTGTTCTTTCTGTTAATAAAAGTTTACACTTAATAACCTAGCTCGTGGTCCACTGTGTATGTGGTGATTGCACACTCACGAAGAGAAAGTCAAGGTAATATTGAAAAATTCCACTGCTAAATGATGTATTTTTGCCTCCCAATGTCAAATCCACCTTCCGTAGACCAGGAATTTGTGTAGATGAGACTCTGACAGGAAAATTATTTTTTCATGTGTAGGAAAATATTTCTGAAACAGGTCAAGACAAGCTAACACCAAAGGTATACTATAAGCCTTGCTGAGTCTTTATCCTCTAGTCCGTTTCTCTATTGAATTATGCCTAGCTAAGTCTTCTAATCAAAATTACCAATAAAGATAATTTGACATGGTAGCATTGCTCAAATAACCCACTGCAAATGTTATACAGTGCTCTGTGTTAGGTAACTATTGGCTCAAATTTATTATTAAATTTATATTAAAACATATAATTATGATATTTAAAAGGAAATTCTTTCTCTTATCAGCCACAAAGAAATGAAAACCCTGAATCAGCATTTTCCTCAAGAGCTATTCTGAATAAATATAGTACACGACTACATAAAATTCACCTAAAGTGCTTCTAAAAACATGTTTCTACCTATATTCCTTTACCCTCATCTGATTCAGTAGCTTTGGGTAGACACAATATCATTTTTGGATGACCCAGGTGATTTTCCTATACAGTTTGATAGGGGCACTACTATGCAGTATTCCTGTTAAATAATATCATTGCTGTTACTGCTTCAGAACATAGGGCCATGCAGTAGAGGAATGTGAAACCCATACTACTATTTTTTTTTAATCACATTAATATTTTGACTAAGTCTGTAGCCTTATTAGCACCGTGACTGCAATGTTAATTTGCCAATTAATCAGATATAGTTCTTTTACCACTTCTAAGTATAAATTATCTGAATAATCCAAGACTTTTGTATAGCCCACTTTCCCAAAAGTCCAAAGAATCAACAGGATTTAATAGAACCATTCAACATCCCTTTTAACTTAGCTTAATTAAAAACTTATCTTTTACATTGTTATTGATGTATGAGGTTAATAAGGGAGGAAAGAAAAAAAAAGTTAAGAAAAACTCTTCAGAATTTCATTTTCAACATTATGCACATAATCAATTCACTCTGAGGTAATTCTGGAACCACAAATGAAAGAGACTACCATAATTTTGGAGAATTATTATATCTTCAAGTTTAGTTGTGGTATTGCTACCTTTACACTGGGAGGAATACTGAGGATTGGAGAGACTACTATTGGGAACCCATATTTATATACTTCTTTCTCTACTCACTGATTGAGGTATCTGAGACAAAAATGCAGTCTCATAAAATTTGGAAATTTTTATATTAATAGCAATGTTTTCTTAAGTTTTGGGTTATTCTTTGACTATAACTATGTATCTAATATATTTACATATTCTAATTCATATTTTACCTTGGGCACACCATTTCTAATACAAAAGAAATAAAAGGAAGAACTGAGAGGAGTATGACTGAGAGTCATCTGAGAGTGACTAGCACTCTCTTTTCTCCTGTGAGCAGTTTGTGTTGTTGCTCAGTTCCTTAGACAAAGTGTTGGCACTTCAGCTTCAGCATCAGAACTTCTGAAGAATACTCAGGGTTGACTTCCTTTAGGATTGACTGGTTTGATCACCTTGCAGTGATCACCTTGATCCATTGGACCCTCAAGAATGTTCTCCAGAACCGCAATTCAGAAGCATAAATTCTTCAGTCCAGTCCTCACATCTGTGCATGACTACTGGAAAAATCATAGCTTTGACTATATGGACCTTTGTTGGCAAAGTGATGTCTCTGCTTTTCAATATGCTGTCTAGGTTTGTCATAGCTTTCCTTCCAAGGAGCAGGTGTCTTTTAATGTCATGGTTGCAGTCCTGTCACCATCTGCAGTGATTTTGGAGCTCAAGAAAAGAAAATATGTCACTGCTTCCACATTTTCCCCTTCGGTTTGCCATGAAGTGATGGGACCGGGTACAGTGATCTTTGTTTTTTGAATGTTGAGTTTCAAGCCAAGTTTTTCATTCTCCTCTTTCACTCTCATCAAGAGGCTCTTTAGTTTCTCTTCACTTTCTGGTTTTAGAGTGGTATCATCTGCATATCTGAGATTGTTGATATTTCTACTGGCAATCTTGACTGTAGCCTTTGATTCATCAGGACTTCCATTTCACATGATGTACTCTGCGTATAAGTTAAATAAGCAGGATGGCAATATGCAGCCTGGTCATTCTCCTTTCCCCATTTTGAACCAGTCAGCTGTTCCATGTCTTGTTCTGTTGTTTCTTGACCCATATACAGGTTTCTTGGAAGATAGGTAAGGTAGTCTTGTACTCCTATATCTTAAGAAGTTTCCATAGTTTGTGGTGATTCACACAGTCCAAGACTTTAGCACAGTCAGTGAAGCATAAATAGATGTTTTCTGGAACTCCCTTGCTTTCTCCATGATCCAAAAAATGTTGGCAATTTGATCTCTGTTTCCTCTGTGTTTTTGAAACCCAGCTTGTACATCTGGAAGTTCTCAGTTTTGACATACTGCTGAAGCCTGGCTTGAAGGATTTTGAGCATAATCTTGCTAGCAAGTGAAATGAGCACAATTGTACAATAGTTTGAAATTTCTTGGTCATTGCTCTTTTTGGGATTCAAATGAAAACTGACCTTTTCCAGTCCTGTGGCCACTGCTGAGTTTTCCAAATTTGCTGGTATACTGAGTGCAGCACTTTAATTAGGATTTTCAAAAGTTCAGCAGGAATTCTGTCACCTCCACTAGCTTTGTTTATAGTAATACTTTTTAAGGCCCACTTAATTTCACACCCAGGATATCTGGCTCTAGTTGAGTAACCATATCATCATGATTATCAGGGTTATCATGACCTTTTCTGTATAGTTGTTCTGTGTATTCTTGCCACCTCCTCTTAATCTCTTCTGCTTCTGTTAGGTCCTTACTGTTTCTGTCCTTTATTGTGTCATTCCATACATGAAATATTTCCTTGATATCTCCAATTTCCTTGCAAAGGTCTAGTCTTTCCCATCCTATTTTCCTCTATTTCTTTGCATTGTTCATTTTAAAAGGCCTTCTTATCTTTCCTTGCTATTCTCTGGAACTCTGCCTTCATTTGGGTATATTTTTCCCTTTTCCCCATGCTTGTCACTTTTCTTCCCTCAGCTGTTTGTGAAGTGTCCTCAGACAACCACTTGTCCTTTCATTTCCTTTTCTTTGGGATGGTTTTGGTCACTGACTCCTGAACCACGTTACAAACTTCCATCATACTCTTCAGGTGCTCTGTCTACCAGATCTATTCCCTTGAATCCATTGGTCACCTCCACTGTGTAATCATAAAGCGATTTGATTTAGGTCATACCTAAATGGCCTAGTGCTTTTCTTTACTTTATTCAAGCCTGAATTCTGCAATAAGGAGCTCGTGAATTGAGCTGCAGTCATCTACTTGTCTTGTTTTTGCTGACTTTATAGAGCTTTCCCATCTTCAGCTGCAATGAAAATAATCAGTCTGATTTCAGTATTGATCATCTGGTGATGTACAAGCGTAGAGTCGCCTCTTGTGTTGTTGGAAGACAGTGTTTGCTATCACCAGTTCTCTCTCAGGAAAACTCTGTTAGCCTTTGCCCTGCTTCATTTTGTACTCCAAGGCCAAACCTGCCTGCTACTCCAGGTATCTCTTGACTTCCTACTTTTGCATTCAAATCCCATATGATGAATAGGACATCTTTTTTTGGTATTATTTCTAGAAAGTGCTATAGATCTCATAAAAACAGTCAACTTCAGCTTCTTAAGCATCAGTGATTGGAGCACAAACTTGGATTACAGTGATATTGAATCATTTACCTTGGAAATAAACTGAGATCATTCTGTCATTTTTGAGGTTGCACCCAAGTACTGCATTTCAGACTCTTTTGTTGACTCTGCGGGCTGCTCCATTTCTTCCAAGGCATTCTTGTGCACAGTAATACGTATAACAGTCATCTGAATTCTTTGATTCTCATCCATTTTAGTTCACTGATTCCTAAGATGTCAGTGTTCAATCTCGCCATCTCCTGCTTGACCACATCCAATTTACCTTGATCCATGGACCTATGGATCCTTGATTCCAGATACCTATGCATCATTTTTCTTTAGAGCATCAGACTTGACTTTCACCACCAGACACATCCACAACTGAGTACCATTTCCACTTCATTCTTTCTGAGCTATTAGTAATTGTCCTCTATTCTTCCACACTAGCATATTGGACACTTTCTGACCTGGGGTGCTCATTGTTTGGTGTCATATATATATATATATATATATATATATATATATTTTTTTTTTTTTTGCCTTTTTATACTGTTTATGGGCTCTTCAGGCAAAAATACTGTAGTGGGTTGTCATTTCCTCCTCCAGTGGACCAGATTTGGTTAGAACTTTTCACTAGGATCCATCCATATTGCATGGCCCTGCATGACATGGCTCATAGCTTCATTGAGTTAGCAAGCCTCTTTGCCAGGACAAAGCTGTGATCCATGAAGGGGGTGGGGAGTTTACCCTACAGTTAATTCAGACAATATTAATTAAAGGCTATGAACTTGGGCTTTATACATTGCCAATATATACAACCTGCTTTATAACATACTGTACTTGACACCCTGCGTCTAGTACCTTCTCTTTTGTTTTCTAGTCTGTTCATTTATTTTCCTGGTATTTGCCTCCAGGTTTGTATAGTCTTCTTAGTGAGAGTTAGAAATTCATTGGGTTTCAGTTTTACAAAATGCATCCATTGTTCAAGAAATCCTGTTCAATTTTGTCCCCTTAGGTTTCTTCAAAGTAGCTATCTTGCAAAAGTTCAAATTGTAGTCCAGGTCTATATTAAATCATTTATATTTCTATTTTGTTCCCCTTTAATATTTTTAAAATTGTATGCCTCCTTGTACTAGTCATTTCACAGCTCCTTTTATTTATATTTCCCTATCTATGTTTAACTGGTGTGCTATACTCCATTTTAAAATGTTTATTGTAGCTAATGAAATAGTTGTGAGATTAGAGGCTTAATTAAAATGATAACAGCTAGATTAAAGAGCATTTCCTTTAGTGCAGTGAATTTTTCTCTGTCAGTGATCATTGTATTAGAGGCAGCACATATTAGGAAGAAAGTAAATAATTACTGAGTAAGCAAATGAACAAGTGATGTTCTAGTTAGTAGGCTAACTTACCTAGTCCCTACATCCCTTTCCTCCTACTCTATTATTCTAGTCCTTTCACATTGGAAATCCACCTAATGCAGTAGTAAGTAGTCAGACTCTGGAATCAAACAAACATGTCCCAAATCTGGCTATGCTTCTCTTTTGTTGTGTGACTTTCAGCAAGTTACTACCTCTTGAGTTACTACTGCTTCAGTTTTTTTATTTATAAAATTGTCTCTCTACATTCTACCTATCACAGAAACGTTGTGAGACAATGCTTGTAAAATATTTATCATGGTAACTGGCATATGGTGAAAGCTAAACATGTTAGAAAATTTTATTATAAACCTAGTGGGCATTGGAATTTCTTTGACATGTTTTTTCTTTATATAAAACATGCAGGCTTAATGTTCATTTTATGGTTTAAAGTTAATTAAATATATCTGATAATGGGTTAATATACAAAATACATAAATAACACACAACATAATAGCAAAAAAGTAAACAATCTCATTAATAAATGGACAGAAGCTCCAAATAGACATTTTTTCAAAGAAGACATACAGATGGCCAAAGGAACATGAAACGATATCCAACACTGTTAATCATCAGGAAAATGCAGATTGAAACCACAATGAGATATCACTTCATACTTGTTAGAATGACCAATTATCAAAAAGACAGGAAACAACAAGTGTTGACAGGATTTGGAGAAAAGGGAACCGTTTTGCACTGTTGGTGGGAATGTAAGTTGGTGTAATCATTATGAAAAACAGTAAGGAAGGTCTTCAAAAAATTAAAAAAGTAGAGCTACCATGTGATCCAGGAATTCCATTTCTGAATATTTATTCTAGGAAATTGAAACCATTAACTCAAAAAGATATACGCACCCCTATGTCCACCGCAGTTCTGTTTACAGTAGCCGAGATGTAGAAACAAATGCTCATTGATGAATGAGTGAATAAAGAACTTGTGGTATACATAAACACAAAATGAAATATTATATTATTCAATATAAAAATATTGAAACCTTACCATTTACAACAGTATGGATTGACGTTGTTTATTTCTCACAGGCGTTGGAGGGTCCCAGATTAAGGCACTGGCAGATTTGGTGTCTGATCATGGCTACAGTCAGTAGGATTGCAGAGTCTGACATGACTGAGGCTACTTTGTACGCATGGCTCCCAGCAGCATCAGGGTCTCCACTTTTAGTGGCAAGGCGTTCAGAGCAGCTCCAGCCATTATATATTAAATACAGTTTCTGCACACAAAAGTGAGGTTTTTTTTTTTTAGATAGTATCACCTGTACTATTTGAAATCTTTGTCTTTTAATTGTTATTTAAGTTTAATCTGAAAGAAAATAGAGGAAACAGAGAGAGGAGAAAGGAATGCTTAGTAAATATATGTGCATGCATGCTTGCTATGTCTCTTCAGTCATGATGGACTCTGAGACCCTATGGACGGTAGCCCACCAGGCTCCTCTGTCCATGGGATTCTCCAGGCAAGAATACTGGAGTGGATCACCATGCCATCATCTAGGGGATCTTCCTGAACAGGAATCAAACTGCCTTCTCTCATGTCTCCTGCATTGGCAGGATGATTCTTTACCGCTCCCTCCACCTGGGAAGCCCAGTGAATTTATGGAAATATATAAATACATGTTATACAAATATGATACAAATAAGAAAGAACATATTCATAATTGCTAGGGAATCTTATTTCTGAAATTCACCACACAGGTTGTGTGTTGGGTCAACTAGATATCAATTTGGAAAACATAAAACATTACACATATACTCTATATCAAAATACCCTCTAGATGTATAAAATTTTTGAATATAAAATATAAGACTATATGAATAGCATAAGAAAAAAACAACCTAATTTAGAATTGAGTTTGGTGATTTATTCTAGTGAATACATTCAAATCTTCTGGGTACTAAGATGCATATTAAAATGAGAATTATATAATTTCCAACTGATACAAATTTTAGCTCCAAAGTGGTTTCTGCATTGAAAAATAAACTACTTTTAATTAAAACTGCATGTAACTTGACATTTGGAAAAACAAATGGAAGTATCTTCAGGTCTGTTATGCACGTGTCACTAGTTCTTTTCATTTTATGCACTCTGAAGGTCATCTGGGCCTTTTCACATGTTGTTAACACATACCGTTTTCCATTAATTTCTTTGGTATCCCTTAGTCTTAGAAATCATTTGGATCTTAGTTCAAATATTTTATTTATATGTTTACACACAAAAGATCATTAAAAATGTCATTAAATAAGATTAAAAAAATCTTACATTTCTCCCTTTAGAATCTTGGTAAATGTGGACACTAGGCATCTTGCCTTTTATAATTAGTATTTTTTGAGACTTCAACTATGTATCCTTCTGCTTAAACCAATCACTTCCAAGCTAGTTTGTTTTGTACCTATAAAATCTAATGTAGTTAGCAAGGAGAAAATAATGGTAATCTCAGGGAATTAAACAAAAATAAGGTGAGTAGTGTACTGTAGAATCATGGACATTTTAGAGATAGGGACGTAATTTACAATTCAAAGTAGGAAAATTATTCAAAATAAATGAATAAAATCATTCAAAATATATAGGAATGCATACAATTATTTTGAATTTGATTTACATGAGAAAAATGCTGAGTTGGCAGTCATATAGGAGATTAATAAATGGCTATAATAATGGATATATAATCAATTGTTGTATACCAATAAAATTGCAGTATTTCCCATTTTTAAAAGTTTAGTGACATACTGAATTAGAAAAGATTTGCCAGTTGGAATCCAAATTAGAGATTTGGATGGAGATACAAAATAAAAGAGAAAAATTTACAAGGAAAGTCTTTATAGCAGGTGCATTTGCCCTATTTTCTTTCTTTCTTTCTTTTTTTTTTTTTTTAATTCATTCACAGCAAATTTCCTCCTCAGTGACATTAAATGAATATTCTCTGCTTGTTTTATTCTTTTTTTTTGTAATTACAAGCTATTTATTTTTATTTTTATTTTTTTATTATTATTTTTTTGTCCAGTGGGTTTTGTCATACATTGATATGAATCAGCCATGGATTTACATGTATTCCCAATCCCGATCCCCCCTCCCACCTCCCTCTCCACCCGATTCCTCTGGGTCTTCCCAGTGCACCAGGCCGGAGCACTTGTCTCATGCATCCCACCTGGGCTGGTGATCTGTTTCACCATAGATAGTATACATGCTGTTCTTTTGAAATATCCCACCCTCACATTCTCCCACAAAGTTCAAAAGTCTGTTCTGTATTTCTGTGTCTCTTTTTCTTTTTGCATTATTAGGGTTATCGTTATCACCTTTCTAAATTCCATATATATGTTTAGTATGCTGTAATGTTCTTTATCTTTCTGGCTTACTTCACTCTGTATAAGGGCTCCAGCTTCATCCATCTCATTAGGACTGGTTCAAATGAATTCTTTTTAATGGCTGAGTAATATTCCATGGTGTATATGTACCACAGCTTCCTTATCCATTCATCTGCTGATGGGCATCTAGGTTGCTTCCATGTCCTGGCTATTATAAACAGTGCTGCGATGAACATTGGGGTGCACGTGTCTCTTTCAGATCTGGTTTCCTCAGTGTGTATGCCCAGAAGTGGATTGCTGGGTCATATGGCAGTTCTATTTCCAGTTTTTTAAGAAATCTCCACACTGTTCTCCATAGTGGCTGTACTAGTTTGCATTCCCACCAACAGTGTAAGAGGGTTCCCTTTTCTCCACACCCTCTCCAGCATTTATTGCTTGTAGACTTTTGGATAGCAGCCATCCTGACTGGCGTGTAATGGTACCTCATTGTGGTTTTGATTTGCATTTCTCTAATAATGAGTGATGTTGAGCATCTTTTCATGTGTTTGTTAGCCATCTGTATGTCTTCTTTGGAGAAATGTCTGTTTAGTTCTTTGGCCCATTTTTTGATTGGGTCATTTATTTTTCTGGAATTGAGCTGCAGGAGTTGCTTGTTTATTTTTGAGATTAATCCTTTGTCCGTTTCTTCATTTGCTATTATTTTCTCCCAATCTGAGGGCTGTCTTTTCACCTTACTTATAGTTTCCTTTGTAGTGCAAAAGCTTTTAAGTTTCATTAGGTCCCATTTGTTTAGTTTTGCTTTTATTTCCAATATTCTGGGAGGTGGGTCATAGAGGATCCTGCTGTGGTTTATGTCGGAGAGTGTTTTGCCGATGTTCTCCTCTAGGAGTTTTATAGTTTCTGGTCTTACATTTAGATCTTTAATCCATTTTGAGTTTATTTTTGTGTATGGTGTTAGAAAGTGTTCTAGTTTCATTCTTTTACAAGTGGTTGACCAGTTTTCCCAGCACCACTTGTTAAAGAGGTTGTCTTTTTTCCATTGTATATCCTTGCCTCCTTTGTCAAAGATAAGGTGTCCATAGGTTCGTGGATTTATCTCTGGGCTTTCTATTCTGTTCCATTGATCTATATTTCTGTCTTTGTGCCAGTACCATACTGTCTTGATGACTGTGGCTTTGTAGTAGAGTCTGAAGTCAGGCAGGTTGATTCCTCCAGTTCCATTCTTCTTTCTCAAGATTACTTTGGCTATTCGAGGTTTTTTGTATTTCCATACAAATTGTGAAATTATTTGTTCTAGTTCTGTGAAAAATACCGTTGGTAGCTTGATAGGGATTGCATTGAATCTATAGACTGCTTTGGGTAGAATAGCCATTTTGACAATATTGATTCTTCCAATTCATGAACACGGTATGTTTCTCCATCTGTTTGTGTCCTCTTTGATTTCTTTCATCAGTGTTTTATAGTTTTCTATGTATAGGTCCTTTGTTTCTTTAGGTAGATATACTCCTAAGTATTTTATTCTTTTTGTTGCAATGGTGAATGGTATTGTTTCCTTAATTTCTCTTTCTGTTTTTTCATTGTTAGTATATAGGAATGCAAGGGATTTCTGTGTGTTAATTTTATATCCTGCAACTTTACTATATTCATTGATTAGCTCTAGTAATTTTCTGGTAGAGTCTTTAGGGTTTTCTATGTAGAGGATCATGTCATCTGTTTTATTCTTAAGTCATATTCTGGAAAAAAAAAATACAGTCCAAGGACTGTATGAGACATGATACATATGGAAATATTGTGTCTTTGCTTAACCACAATAGCTGCACTGTACTTACCTCTGATTTTCAAAACTGTTTCTCTCCCTCGGTTGCATCTCCTTCCACACAATGTGTATTTGAAAAATTTATAAGACCTTTTACCTCTGTAAAGGAAAATTAAAGTCTGTCTTCAAAAGAAAACAAAAATATTGGCATCAGAAAATAAGATTTTTCTGCTCTATATCCCAAATGAAAATAAAGTAGAAGTAATGGATTTACTCATTCAGGTGCTGGAATCAAATTGAGTGGAAGGAAAGTACACACATTTTAAAAGCCTCATGTGCCTTCTACGTGTGTCTTCTTTATTATGCTGAATCTTTTGTGATTAATTTTTGCACTGTATAAATTCACGTGTGAGAAAACAGTTGCTCTTATTATAATATACAAAGTGAAAACCAGACACACAGTGGGAGGAAAGCATGTATCCAGACTTGAGTCTGATTACCACCGCCATCAACTTTGAGGCAGGGACCTTGAACACATTATTTAACCTCTTTGAATTCTAGTTTTCTCATCCATTAAATATAGCTACTAATAATATCTTCATTTTATAACTACTGTGAAGGTTAAATGTGTTGAGTAGGTAAGGGACTTTCTTGGCAAAGTGCCTGCTAAATTTAATACGAATAAATGCTACCTAACATGATTGATATCCCATTGTTAGCATATACATAGTTTAATACCTAGAACATGATAAGCATTTCAGTAATGGGCTGGTGCAACAGTAATTGTGGTTTGGCATTGTTGAACTTTGCCATTTGATATTGGCATACATTAATAAGTAAATGTGGTTATGTTAAACATAATTTTAATGTTCATTTCTCACTTTATTTTTTTTTTTGCTAATGACATTACTTTCTGTACTTTTTATATGTATAGTCAGTCTATAGAAATGACATTAAACAAGAAAATTCAAGCAATTTTTTTTTTATTAGAGTTCAAAATGGGTCAAAAAGCAGGGAGACAACTCACAACATCGACAACACTTTTGGCCCAGGAACTGCTAACAAACTTACAGTGAAGTGGTGGTTCAAGAAGTTTTACAAAGGAGATGAGAGGCTTGAAGATGAGGAGCACGGTGGCTGGCCATCAGAAGTTGATGACAATTGAGAGCCATCATCAAAACTGATCTTCTTACAACTATACAAAAGTTGCCGAAGAACACAACATTGTCCACTATATTGGAAAGGAGAGAAGGCTCAATAAGTGGCTGCCTCATGAACTGACAACAAATAAAAAAAAAAAAAAAATGTTGCTTTGAAGTGTCTTCTCTTACTCTAGGGAGCAACAATGAACCATTTCTTGATTGGATGTGATGCTTGATGGAAAGTGGATTTTCTATGACAACCTGCAGTGACCAGCTCAATGGATGGGCCTAGAAGAAGCTCCAAAGCACTTTTCAAAACCAAACTTGCACCAAAAAAGAAAAGGGTCATGGTCACTGCTTGGTGTTCTGCTGCCAGATCTGATCCACTACAGCTTTGTGAGCCCCGGTGAAGCCATTACATCTGAGAAGTATGCACAGCAAATCTATGAGAAGCACTGAAAACTGCAACACAGGCAGCTGGTGTTGGTCAACAGAAAAGGCCCAGCTCATCTCCACCACAACACCTGACTGTATGCTGCATAATCAAGGCACCAAAGGCTTCAAAAGTTGAACAAATTGGGCTACGAACCTTTGCCTCATCTGCCACATTCATCTGACCTCTTACCAACCTACTACAACTTCTTCAAACATCATGACAACTTTTTACAGGGAAACACGCTCTACAACCAGCAGAAGACAAAAAAATGCCTTGCAAAAGAATTCCCTGAATCCCAAAGCATGGATTTTTATGCTGCAGGAATAAACAAACTTATTTCCCCTTGGCAAAAAATGTTCATTGTAATGGTTCTTATTTTGAGTAATAAAGATATATTTGAGACTAGTTATAATGATTTAAAATTCCCACAACGACTTTTGTACCAACCTAATAGATAACAGGTTTTGAGAATTTTCTCATTTCCTAATTTTAATATATTGAAATATAGTTAGACTTAATGATTTAGAGAATCATAGGTAGATGAATAATTCTTATTTCATGGAGTAGGTGAATGAAAACTACTACCTTATTACTGTTATTCTTTAAAACAAATAATACTATAGTAATAATATACTTATTATATTAATATCTAATATAGATAATATTTTTATTATAAGCACATGGTAATACATAGTTAACATACCTTATAATTTATATCATATAATTTTAACCTAGAATACACGACACAATATAATTACATCATAGAATTATGCTACATGTGCTTTTGTTGTTGCTATTGTTCAGTCACTCAGTTGTGTCTGACTCTTTGCAAATCCATGGACTACAGCCCGCCAGGCTTCTCTGTCCTTCACCATCTCCCAGAGTTTGCTCATACTCATGTCCATTGAGTCAGTGATGCCATCCAACCATCTCATCCTCTGACGTCCCCTTCTCCTCCTGCCTTCAATCTTTCCCAGCATCAGCATCTTTTCTAATGAGTCAGCTCTTTGCATCAGAGGGCCAAAGTGTTGGAGCTTCAGCTTCAGCATCAGTCCTTCTAAAGAATATTCAGGATTGATTTCCTTAAGCATTGACAGGTTTGATCTCCTTGCAGTCCAAGGGACTCTCAAGAGTCTTCTCCAACACCACGTCTCAAAAGCATCAATTCTTTGGCGTTCAGCCTTCTTTATGGTCCAACTCTCATATCCATACTTGACTACTAGAAAAACCATAGCTTTGACTGTATGGACCTGTGTGGGCAAGTCATGTCTCTGCTGTCTAGGTTTGTCATATATGCTATGACTTATGTAATAAATAATTGAAATATATATAATATCAATTATATTCCTCTTGAGGCATATACATCTGATCATGTTCCTAACCTTCTGAGAAACAAGTAAGTTTTCTATTCCCAAGGGAAAAAAATCCCAATGCTTGAATATCAAGTGCCACCTGCTTTGTTTTTTGGCCCATACTTTTTTATTTAGTCTTATTTCTGTATTTTATTATTTTCCTTCCTTGTTTCTTCATTTCTTCCTTTCTTTCTTTTTTCTCTACTTTTTTTCTTTCCCTTTCTTTTGAATTTGAATATATTTACACTTATGTAAAGTATATAAACAAAGAGAATGCTGAAATGTTTCTTTCTGACATCTTTCCTCTTGCACCTTCATTGCTGTTTGCCCTAGGAGCTCAATACCATGAATCTGTTATATCTTCTTGGAGAATATTGCTTTGCATATAAACTGAAACAATATCTTCAAATTCATACTGAAAATATTAACTGTAGTCATTTATTTTGCATACTTCCTTATATATGCTCTACTAGTCCATGTCAATTATAGCAGGAAATTCAGTCTTTTAAATTAAAAGAGGAATTTTTTTGTTTGTTTTCTGCAGTTGGCTCATGGAGAGAGAAAGACCCTCCTGAGGGTCAGGCAAGAACCGAGGCATGGAATTAAGGCTTTCTCATAAAAATAGATTTATGATGTTTAATATGCTATTTAACAGAATATTCTATCTTGCTCTCTTTGAAACACATAGCATGTATGCACTTCTTACTTCCTTTGTAGCTTCGTGGGAACTTGTGGCAAATTCTGGGCAATGAACTGAAAGTACTAATAATATATATTACTTGGAGGCCAGCATCTTTAAATAATGAATGCCAGGGTGACAGCCACCATGATTCTTTTTATTTTCTTTTCCTTTTTTAATTTTTAATCTGCCAGGATAATTAGGCATGACCCAGATGAAGGCTAGTCCATTTTCTTTTGTTGCGGAGTAAAGAGGACATGGAGCAAAGCCTCTGCTGAGCCACAGTGAACCTGTAACCAGACCAGGAAATAAGCCTTTGAGGTAAACTACACAAAAATTTTTGTTGCTATTATAGAAGTATCACCTAATGAATTCTAACATATACAAGAACACAAAGGGAAAGCAAAGCCTGTATTGTCCTGAGGGGAAAAACAGGTAAAGCAAACTTATCTTTAGAGACTAAAGGAGTTTATGACATTGGGGAAATCATAGGTGCTTTGGGGAAAAGGAGCAGCTATGCCTGGAGACCATAGAGAGTTGCTGATGCAGCTCTTTGCTCCTCTGCTTTGCTGCCTTCTAGAAACTGTTTGGGGGCTAACCAAAGGAAATGACTTATCTTTAACATAAAAGTGCACATCACAGTGCAGAGCAAGTACCCCATATTGGGTGAGCTCTTTCCTGTGACAGCAGTCTAAATGTTGTTAATGTATGACCTAGCAAAAGTGATGTTCATTTCCATTCCTCAAAACCTGAGTTAGCTAGCTATTCCTTATGCACCAGCTGGACATATCCATCAGTTGTTGTCTTTGCTGTTGTTTGCTAAGTCATGTCTGACTAAAGTTTGCAATTCCATGGACTGCAGCATGTCAGGATTCCCTGACCTTCACTATCTCCCAGAGTTTGCTCAAATTCATATCTACTGAGTCAGTGATGCTCTCTAACCATTTCATCTTCTGCCACCCTCATCTCCTTTTGCCTTCAATCTTCCCCAGCATCAGAGTCTTCTCCAATGAGGCAGCTTTTCATACCAGGTAGCCAAAGTATTGGAGCTTTAGCTTCAGCATCAGTCCTTTCAATGCATATTCAGAGTTGATTTCCATTAGGATTGACTGGTTTGCTCCCCTTGCAGTCCAAGGGACTCTCAAGAGTCTTCTCCAACATGGCAATTCAAAAATGTCAGTTTTTCTTCTTTAGTGCTCTGCCTTCTTTATGGTCCACTGTAGTACTGTATATGACTACTGGAAAAACCATAGCTTTGACTAGACAGACCTTCTTCAGCAAAGTGATGTTTCTGCTTTTTAATACACTCTCTAGGTTTGTCATAGCTTTTTTTCCAGGGAGCAAGCATCTTTTAATTTCATTCCTGCAGTTACCATCTGCAGTGATTTTGGAACCCAAATTCTGTCACTGCTCCCACTTTTTTCTCTTCTGTTTGCCACAAGTGATGGAACCGGATATCATGATCTTAGTTTTCGAATGTTGAGTTTTAATCCAGCTTTTTCATTCTTCTTTTTCACCTTCATCAAGAGGCTCTTTAGTTCTGATTCACTTTCGGCCATTAGGGTGGTGTCATCTACATGTGTGAGGTTATTGATATTTCTCCCGGCAATCTTGATTCCAGCTTGTGCTTCATCCAGCCCAGCTCTTCGCATGATGTACTCTGCATGGAACTTAAATAAGCAGGGTGACAGTATACAGACTTGACCTTCTCCTTTCCCAATTTTGAACCAGTCATTTGTTCCATGTAAGGTTCTAACTGTTGCTTCTTGATCCACATATAGGTTTCCCAGGAGACAGGTAAAGTTGTCTGATATTCCTGTACCTTTAAGAATTTCCCACAGTTTCTTGTGACCCATATACTCAAAGGCTTTAGTGTAGTCAGTAAAGCAGAAGTAGATATTTTTCTGGAACTCCCCTGCTTCTCCATTATTCAACAAATATTAGGAAATTGATCTCTGGTTCCTCTGCCTCATTGAAATCCAGCTTGTATGTCTGGAAGTGATCAGTTCATGTACTGTTGAAGCCTAGCTTGAAGGATTTTGATAATACAGAGCCTAAAATGAACACTGGGCCATGCTTCAAACAAATTCAAGCTTGTATAGGAAGAAAAATGGACAAGGTCAGAGGATAAGTTCTCCTTCTTAATTGGTCATTACCAGAATCAGAGTTTGGTCAGGAAGCAAAGTAAGAACAGGCTCTAATACTGTGTTGATAATTAATGAACAAGCTGCAATTATATATCATTATCAATTGCTAAGGTTTGAACTCAATCCTCATATATTATTTAGGAAATAATATATACAAGGATCTATTATATTTCACAACTAAATCTATAGTTTAACACAGTTCTTTTTATACAATCTACTTTTTCTCTTTTTTCGAGTACTTTTGGGGCAAGGAAATTCATTCTTTTTTGCAACCCATTCATAACCTAGTACTGTAACTGGTATGAAGTGGATAGTGAACATGTAACTTTTGCATGTATGTTACTGTAGTAGAAAATAATTCACTTGCAATGCATTTGTACTATTTATGGAAAACACAAGTTAGGTATAGAAATCTAATTTTTGCTATATAATAGCTGTATGATAATTAAAAAAAAACTCTGAAAATTTTCTTATAACTTACTAGATTTTATTACTATAAAGATGTTGCAATATTTCTTCATAATGTTAGTGTCACAATGAAATGAGATTATTTATGATGTTGCATATAGAAATACCAAATTAGTTAATTCTGTAACACCTATTGGATATGTCAAAATAAATACTTCTTGTTTGTCATCAACAATCTATTTGGATAAATGTGGCCATCTATAAAATTCTGAAGCATGTAAAGTGGAATATTCTAAATAGTTCTGCATAAAATATTTATTACATATTTTATCATCATTTTCTATACAAATATAAATAAACTGAAAGTGAAAGTAAAGTCGTGTCCGACTCTTTGTGACCCCATGGACTGTAGCCCACCAGGCTTCTCTGTCCATGGGATTTTCCAGGCAAGAATACTGGAGAGGGTTGACATTTCCTTCTCCAGAGGATCTTCCCAACCCAGGGATCGAACCCAGGTCTCCCGCATTTCAGGCAGACTCTTTAACCCTCTGAGCCACCAAGGAAGCCCACAAATATAAATAAAACTGGATGTATATTTCAAATGATAAAGTATTTATTACTCTTTATAGAACATATGAATAGGTGGTCTCTTCTCATTTCCTGAGGTCTGCAATATTTTTTTTCTAAACTTTTATGATGAAAGGTTTCATTATCTAACGAGCAACTGGACTTGTAGAATTCTGCTTCAATATTCTTTAATGATCTCTCACACCTACTCAAAGCAAGAACTGGAGTCTCACACTTATTAATTGGTTGTTCTCTAATGAATTATTTACTTACTGAATCTGTATTTTTCACCTAGGAATTGAATAAAAGTATATACTATGCCTAAACATGTTAGTTATGATATTAACTGTCATGTAATAGACCTTAAATGTTATATGTATTCTATATAACTTGAAAAAAGTAACTTAATTTCTATTCATTATTATTTACATCAGTAGTTTAATTGATGTAGCAGTTAACATAGCACAGTGGAATAACTAAATGCTCAAAAATGTTATTTTGTTTTCTTTGAGTCCTTAATTTCATACACAAATATAGCAGTGTCCTGACCATTTGAAAACTGCAAAGTCAGTCTTTAACGTGTCACCTGGGTGGCGCTAGTGGTATAGAACCCACCTGTCAGTGCAGGAGCCTAAGAAACACAGGTTCAATCCCTGGATCTTTCTAATGGGAAAGATCCCTTGGAGGACGGCATGACAACCCACTGCAGTATTCTTGCCTGCAGAATCCCATGGACAGAGGAGCCTGACGAGTTGCAGTCATAGGGTTGCAAAGAGTCAGACATGATTGAGCAGCTTCACACACAAAGAATTTTCTAAAAAGTGTACTGTTGGTAATTTACCATTTACCATGACAAACATGGTAAACTTCTGAAAAAGGTAAAATGATGCTTTTTTACAGTCTGCTAGTTCTTTACATAAATTTATATCCATGAGTATGACTAATGACCATGTTAAGAATGGTGACTGCATTTAAACCACAAATTTTTTGAATGCTTTGGTTTAGGTAAGCGAAAATTGACAAAAGAACAACTGTGGCATAATTTGAGCTCCTAAGCTATTAAGATCCCACCAGGCCTTACTGGTTTTATTTCAAGATTGGTGGAAAGTCTCATTATATATGAAGTGCTGGAAATAGGCAAAATAGTATCAGATAAAATCTTATAAACCACAAGCAATTATGTTTATCTGTTCAATTTCAAGGGTTAGGCCTACATTCCATTAATAACAATTTGAATTTGAAAGTAAAATGGTAGTCATGCCTGTCTCCAACTCTTCTTCATAAAATTTCTCTTTACTACTGGTCTACGCTTGTAAAAAGGAAGAAAGAGGGAAAATAAACTTTAAATAAAGTTACATGTTAGAGTTACAAACTGTATTCAGATAGTTCACTTCAATTCAGTCGCTTAGTCGTGTCCAACTCTTTGCAACCCCATGAGCCACAGCACACCAGGCCTCCCTGTCCATCACCAAGTCCCGGAGTCCACCCAAACCGATCTCCATTGAGTCGGTGATGCCATCCAACCATCTCATACTCTGTTGTCCCCTTCTCCTCCTGCCCTCAATCTTTCCCAGCATCAGGGTCTTTTCAAATGAGTCAGCTCTTTGCTTGAGGTGGCCAAAGTATTGGAGTTTCAGCTTCAGCATCAGTCCTTCCAGTGTACACCCAGAACTGATCTCCTTTAGGATGGACTGGTTGGATCTCCTTGCAGTCCAAGGAACTCTCAAGAGTCTTCTCCAATACCACAGTTCAAAAGCATCAATTCTTTGGTGCCCAGCTTTCTTTATAGTCCAACTCTCACATCCATACATGACTACTGGAAAAACCATAGCCTTGACTAGATGGACATTTGTTGGCAAAGTAATATATCTGCTTTTTAATATGCTGTCAAGGTTGGTCAAAACTTTCCTTCCAAGGAGTAAGTGTCTTTTAATTTCATGGCTGTAATCACCACCTGCAGTGATTTTGGAGTCCAGAAAAATAAAGTCAGCCACTGTTTCTACTGTTTCCCCATCTATTTAGCATGAAGTGATGGGACTGGATGCCATGATCTTAGTTTTCTGCATGTTGCACTTTAAGCCAGCTTTTTCACTCTCCTCTTTCACTTTCATCAAGAGTCTCTTTAGTTCTACTTCACTTTCTGCCATAAGGGTGGTGTCATCTGCATATCTGAGGTTATTGATATTTCTCCCAGCAATCTTGAGTCCAGCTTGTGCTTCCTCCAGCCCAACGTTTCTCATGATTATGTACTCTGCACATAAATTAAATCAGCAGGGTGACAATATATAGCCTTGAAGTACTCCTTTTCCTACTTGGAACCAGTCTGTTGTTCCATGTCCAGTTCTAACACTTGCTTCCTGACCTGCATACAGGTTTCTCAAGAGGCAGGTCAGGAGGTATGGTATGCACATCTCTTTCAGAATTTTCCACAGTTTATTGTGATCCAAATAGTCAAAGGCTTTGGCATAGTAAAAAAAAAAGCAGAAATAGATGTTTTTCTGGAATTGTCTTGCTTTATTGATGATCCAGAGAATGTTGGCAGTTTGATCTCTGATTCCTCTGCTTTTTCTTAAACCAGCTTGAACATCTGGAAGTTCACGGTTCATGTATTGCTGAAGCCTGGCTTGGAGAATTTTAAGCATTACTTTACTAGCGTGTGAGATGAATGCAATTGTGCAATAGTTTGAGCATTCTTTGGGAATTGCCTTTCTTTGGGATTGGAAGGAAAACTGACCTTTTCCAGTCCTGTGCCTGCTGCTGAATCTTCCAAATTTTCTGGCATATTGAGTGTAGCACTTTCACAGCATCATCTTCCAGGGTTTGAAATAGCTCAACTGGAATTCCATCACCTCCACTAGCTTTGTTTGTAGTGATGCTTCCTAAGGCGCACTTGGCTTCACATTCCAGGATGTCTGGCTCTAGGTGAGTGATCACACCATCGTGATTATCTGGGTCGTGAAGATCATTTATTGTACAGTTTTTCTGTGTATTCTTGCCATCTCTTCCTAATATCTTCTGCTTCTGTTAGGCCTATATCATCTTTGTCCTTTAATGAGCCCATCTTTGCATGAAATGTTCCCTTGGTATCTCTAATTTTCTTGAAGAGATCTCTAGACTTTTCCATTCTATTGTTTGCCTCTATTCCTTTGCATTGATCATTGAGGAAGGCTTTCTTATCTCTCCTTGCTATTCTTTGGATCTCTAGATTTAAATGTGTATATCTTTCCTTTTCTTCTTTGCTTTTCACTTGCTTTCTTTTCACAGCTATTTGTAAGGCCTCCTCAGACAGCCATTTTGCTTTTTTGCATTTCTTTTTCTTGGGGATGGTCTTGATTACTGTCTCCTGTACAATGTCACGAACCTCCATCCATAGTTCAACAGGCTCTCTGTCTATCAGATCTAGTCCCTTAAATCTATTTCTCACTTCCACTGTATAGTCATAAGGGATTTGATTTAGGTCATACCTGAATGGTGTAGTGGTTTTCTCCACTTTCTTCAATTTAAGTCTGAATTTGGCAATAAGGAGTTCACAATCCGAGCCACAGTCAGCTCCCAGTCTTGTTTTTGCTGACTGTATAGAGCTTCTCCATCTTTGGCTGCAAAGAATATAATCAATCTGATTTCAGTGTCGACCATCTTGTGATGTCCATGTGTAGAGTCTTCTCTTGTGTTGTTGGAAGACGGTGTTTGCTATGACTAGTGCGTTCTCTTGGCAAAACCCTATTAGCCTTTGCCCTGCTTCATTCTGTACTCCAAGGCCAAATTTGCCTGTTACTGCAGGTGTTTCTTGACTTCCTACTTTTGCATTCGAGTCCCCTCTTTTCAACCTAAATTGATGTAATAAAATCTATCTAGAGAGATAGAATCAAAAATGACTAACTGTGATAATTCCTGGAATCAGCTGCCATCAAAGTAGGAAAATAAAGCAAAATCAGAAAAGAACATTCTGAAAACTTTGGCCAGTTCATTTCTCAAATTCTTTCTTCTTTACTGAATATTGGGTTTTCACAAGTCTCAACTCGGTTATGTTTGTTTCTTGGAGGTACTGGCTAGAAATCTTGTCATTAGAACAGTGATGCTCCCACTTAGCAGTGCTTACCAATATATCTCTGACAAAGTATTCTCAGGAGAACCTGTAGAGAATGATTAAAAAATAAAAAAACGGATGCACCTAGAGGGTATGATGCTAACTGAAATATGTCAGACAGAAAGACAAATGCTGTTCAGTCTCACTTAAATGTGGAATCTAAAGAACACAACAAATAGAATAAAATGAAAATAGACTCATTAACACAGAGAACAAATTGGTGCTTGCCTAAAGGAAGGAGAGTGGTGGATTGGGTGAAAAAGGTAAAGGGGATTAAGAGGTAGAGACTTTGAATTAGAAAATAAATAAACCACAGGGATATGGTTAATAATATTGTAATTGCCTTTTAGGGGGACAGATGGTTGTTAGACTTCCTGTGGTAATCACTTCATATTGTAGGTAAATGTTTAACCACTATGTAGTACACTTGAAACTAACATAATATAGAAAATGTCAACTATGTTTCAACTGAAAAATGACCATTTTTTTTTTGGCTCTGTTAGAGCCTCCAATCCACTGCCTGTACTGCCCTGTCACTTCATGGTAAATCTTTTCAATTTTTCTTTGCAGCTTTACACTGCTATGAAAGTATGGTTAACTACACTATAGTCAAGGAGTGCACATTTGTACGTGCTAAGTCACTTCAGTCATGTCCGACTCAATGCGACCCTATGGATTGTAGCCCTTTAGACTCCTCTGTCCATGGAAATTCTCCAGGCAAGAATCCTGGAGTAGATTCCCATGTCCACCTCCAGAGGATCTTCCTAACCCAGCGATCGAACCTGCATCTCTTGTGTCTCTTGCATTGGCAGGCAGGTTCTTTACCGCCAGCGCCACCTGGGAAGCCCCGTCAAGGAGGCTTTTAATCAGTTACTTAATGAAGGATGGGGGAAGGTATGATGGTAGGAAAAAAACTGAAAAGAAAAAGGAAATTGCTTGTTCCTTTAAGTTGTGTATTTATGTAATGAGTTTGGATTGTATAGTTTAAGGCCAGGTATGCATATGAAATTAAGAACTGAGAAAATTATAAGAATAATGTGAAATTGAAATGGTTTTTCCTTATCCACCAAAATATTTCAGGACTCTGTGTGTGTGTGTGTGGTGTGTGTGTAAGTTCTGTTAAAGATTATCTTTTTAGCTTGCTCAATTTTGCATATGATACACATCTTCACAAATAACAGAATCTGGGACAGTATAGATTTAAATTTATTTTTTTAAATGAATGATGAAAGCAAAATCTTATCCAATCATGCATGTGTTAAAAATACATCCCAGTTGGAAGACAGGCCAGTCTTAATACAATAGAGCACAAAAAATCATTGGTATTCTTTCTACACTGCAGCTAGTCTTTATGAAGCTTCCACTTGCCACATTCTTGTTTACTGTCAAAGAAGAATATAAAAATATATTATACTTAAAAGCACTATTAAATGTTCCTCTTAGTCTCAGCTGCATATCTCTGTGAAGCATGACTTTCTTCATACATTTAAACGCAAACAACATATTGCAACGGATTTAATGTAAAAGCAGACGTAAGAATCAACTTATTTCATAATTAGCAAGACATAAGGGTGAAACTCCAGTACTTTGGCCACCTAATGCGAAGAACTGGCTCCTTGGAAAAGACCCTGATGCTGGCAAAGATAAAAGGCAGGAGGAAAAGAGGACAGCAAAGGACGAGGTGGCTGGATGACATCACTGACTCTAGGGACATGAGTGTGAGCAGGCTCTGGGAGTTGCTGATGGAACGGGAAGCCTGGTGTGCCGCAGTCCACGGGGTCACAAAGAGTCGGACACAACTGAGCCACTGAACTGAACTGAAAGACTTGCAAGATAATACCATTTGCTTAATATTCTTTTAGGAAAATTAGCTATTTTTCATAAAACACCTTTGTATTAACAAGTAATGTTTCTTATATTTTTGAATAAAAATACGTATTTTACAATTTTTCTCAGTATTAACTTCTAATATGGTGGTGGTGATTTAGTCACTGAGTCATGTCCGACTCTTGTGAGTTTTAATTATTATAACTGTAAAAATATTATGGGGTTATTAAAAACTTAAGGCTATATGGGATTGTATGATGAAAAACTTGGAGACCATTGATCTATGTATTTTAATCCTGGAGTAAGTATGGGGAAGATACATTAAGAACTTTTAGAGTTAAAAAATATGCTCAAAGAGGACAGATAGAATAAAAAACAAGGACAGTTTTGATTGTATACATCTTCAGAAAGATCTTGCTTAGCATAATTAGAAGTAAATTATACTAAAACTAAAATCTTGTTTTGGGATCAGACAGTGGTTCTCTAGATCTAAGTTGCCTTCACTGGAGGAAAAGCAGCGTGGAGCATCCTTTGGATTACATGCTTGACTGGATTGGGAATACACATACTGCAGGAAATTTCTTTTCAGATGCCTGATCTCTAAATCTTGCTTTGTATGGAGGTTGTGTGTTCTCTAAGACTTAGGGAACTAGAAATAGAGGCTATTTTAGGGGACACATTTTCTTAATGGCCATGTGAGATAGCTAAATTAAATATTTGAGAAAGCATTATTTTTTTTTAAAAAAAGGTCTCAGTTTTAAATTCATCTTACCAAGATTGGAATAAAGATATCTTTGGTTGAGAAACAGTCTAGTCATGGTGGATACAAATCAGTGAAGAGTGCTGGAGATGCATGGCAGCCTCATGCAACCCACAGATATGTGAGTGAGGCTGGCTTAGATCATCTAGCCTCAGTTAAGCCACCAGACAAAGGCACTCAGAGGACCAGCCAAAGAAGCAACAAGTTGGGAACAGACTGAATGAAGTTTTTGCATGAAATACTGTGAGTTTGAGACAATAAATTTTGCGATTTTTTTTTTTAAGATGGTAGCATGATACTGAACTCCCTAATTTCATGTCCAATTTGTTTGCTTGTTAATGCAAATTAGTCAGCATGAAAATATCCATGTTTATTAGTCAACTTGAAGCAATTCTCCAAAAATCTTGATGTACTTTAAGAAAGGAGGTGCCTACTGTTCATCAAAGATTACATATAGGTTTATTTTCCTGCATATCTGAAAATGTTTCTTAAGACTATATATTATGCTTTCTTGAAATCTTGGATTATAAACAATAAATTTTGAAAGCATATGTGCATTGCTTTTCTCAGAATATATAGTGTAGTTTGAAATGTATGGTGTTTTCTGCCATTTAAAACTCTTTTAATGTTCTCTCCGTCTCTTTATATCTTTATGTATGTCTGTCTTCCTGTCTGCCTCTCCTTCTATATAAACTCTTAGGATTTGTTATTTTTATCAAGGACTTTTAGATTTATGGCAGTGCATCTAGGTATGAGTCTTTGCTGATCATATGGTCATTCTGTGGGCAATTTTACTCTGGAAACTTTTCAGCATTTCTTGGAATTTGTATTATTTTGTTGATAATTTAAAAGTCTTGTAGTCAAAGAACTTTCAAAAATCCACTGTGTAAGTGATTTTTCCACAAAAAATTTGATCATTAGCTTATAATTTTAATACTACATACTTAAAATATTTATTTAAGTTTGTGTTAAATGAGAAGAAACAAGCAAATGCATGATACCATATCATTTTAGCACTTTTGCAACAAATGTACAGATTGGACAATGGCAGGCTTATTTTAAAAATTTGATGCAAATAATCATTTTCTCATTATAACATTCTTAGTCTGTTTTCCTCTTAGATGTATTTCCTGAAAATAATTGTAATTCTTTGGCATTTACAACACCAAAAGCTTATTAAAAGTCATAAAATATTTTAATACATATTTCTTCTATATAATAATTAAGAGATTATCTGCTATGATTATAAAAGAGCATGATTATAAAAGAGCATGATTATAAAAGAGAAAATGTATGATTGAAAATCATGAGTACACCTGGACTTGATATTCAATTATTGACTCCCCAAAAATACTTTGTTACCTTTGGTAAGAATGTCACTAATTAACATTTTTGTTGGCCTGTTAATAATTTAAATCTTTAATAATTTTCCATAAATTTGAATTATTCCATAGGGAAATTATTAGGTTTAATATATACAGTATATAATACTGAGACTATTATAAAAACATAATTTTCCAAATTAGTAAGTATCCAGTGGCCTAAAGGATTTTTTTTAATGTTTCAGGTCATTAATGATGAGGCATAAAATCAGCCCAGTTAATTCCTATAGAATCATATATCTAGTTTTATTGACTATATGTTATATAAACCATTTAACCACTAAGATAATTGCTTAATTGATAAGATTAATTTTAAACTAATAACTAATGTATATTTCCTATGTGCCTATATTTAATTTTGATTCCTGTGGTTTGTTTTGGTTCTATATTTTGCAATATAATAGTTCTTGCCTGAAACACCTTTTACTATTATTGCCCTTTTCAATTCCATTACTTTATATTTTGATTTTGGAAGAAAGATAACTTTCCTTTTGAGTTCATAATTTTTGGAAAGAAAAAAAGCCATATATCTGGGCTGCTATAGAGAAAATCACATAACACCAGGAAATCTCAGACTTAGGGCCAGAAGTAGTGATTAGGTGGGAACTTTGGGACTGAGTAAGAATGTTCCATAGACACGATAAAGTAAAAAACTAATATTTGGTAACCAAAATGGCAGACTACATTATAGTTCATTAGTGTTCAATCAAATATGGTTCTTCTCCCTGTGGGAGGATCATACTATCATTCAGACTATGTCATTTGACTTATAAGTTAAAAAAATGGGTGAAGCTATCTTTAGGCACAGCCTTTCATAACTGATTCCTGGTTCTTCATCTTTCTTTTTCCTTGCCTTTGCAATCCTGGAATTAAATTTCTATGGAATTTCCAGTGTCCTTTAAGAGACTATGATGAGCAAAGTCCACTTTCCAACCCAGAATGGACATATAACCCAAATGAGACATTAACATAATTAGTCATTGAGATGTTTTCTCTCCTGTAGCACTGTCAGGTTATAACTAAAGTCATTTTAACTTTAAACTCTTATGTAGTCTTATTGGACCAGTTATTATAATGAGTGTATCTAGCTTTTAGTATAAACTAAAGATGATTCATGGGGGGTTCAATAAAGGAACTATTTGAAATTATGATTTATCACAATATATCAGAGGTAATAGTAGTAGGTTCTGTTTGAAACATTGGCTGGTAGGGGCTCAATGCAGTAACAGCAAAACCTGGAAGTAGATAATGAGTTAAAAGGAGAGGACCTAGCTTATAGTTTCTTTTGTTGTGCAAAAGCTTTCAAGTTTAATTAGGCCCCATTTGTTTATTTTTGCTTTTATTTCCAATATTCTGGGAGGTGAGTCATAGAGGATCTTGCTGTGATTTATGTCGGAGAGTGTTTTGCCTATGTTCTCCTCTAGGAGTTTTCATGTCAATGTATGGCAAAAGCCACTACAGATTATGTGGGAGAAGGCGAGGGTGGGATGTTCGGAGAGAAACAAGCATTGGAACAAGTATACTATCAAGGGTGAAACAGATCACCAACCCAGGTTGGATGCATGAGACAAGTGCTCATGGCTGGTGCACTGGGAAGACCCAGAGGGATGGGATGGAGAGGGAGGCGGGAGGGGGGATTGGGATGAGGAACACATGTAAATCCATGGCTGATTCATGTCGATGTATGGCAAAAACCACTACAATATTGTAAAGTAATTAGCCTCCAACAGATAAAAGTAAATGAAAAAAAAAAAAAAAAGAAATAAAGAAAGAAAAAATAAATATTAAAAAAAAAAAAAAAGGAGAGGACCATTCTGAGATAAAGTATTAACAACCAAGAGTCGGACATGACTGAGCGACTGAACTGAACTGAACTGAACTGAACAAGATAATGGAACAGAAAGGAAACTGTGATTATGGTAGTCATCATTTTCTTTCCTTTGACCTCCTAAAGCCCAAGTGATGTAGTTCAAATAGGTGATTCTCTACAGCAGAGAAACCTAGTGGAAGTGGGTAAGGGACAAATCGAAAGAAATTCAGTTCAGTGAGCTTCAGCCAACTTGTGTGATCCATCTGAAGATGGGAACACTAGCAAAGTAAGAAAGTGATACTTTAGAAAAAAAAGAATATAAATAATATGGCCAGGTTACGAGAGAAAGAAAGAAAGTAAGCATGATGGAAAAGGGAAAAGGAGCCATGCAATAAATGCTTAGAAGCCTGCAGTGTCGAGTGAAAGTCACTCAGTCGTGTCCCACTCTTTGTGACCCTATGGACTGTACAGTCCATGGAATTCTTCAGGCCAGAATACTGGAGTGGGTAGCCTTTCCTTTCTCCAGGGCATCATCCCAACCCAGGGATCAAACCCAGGTCGCCCACACTGCAGGCAGATTCTTTACCAGCTGAGCCACCAGCTGAGCTCCCTTCTCTGCTGGATCTTCCCAACCCAGGAATCGAACCTGGTCTCCTGCATTGCAGGTGGATTCTTTCCAGTTAAGCTACCATGGAAGCATAGCTGATATTAATAAGAGACAATATCTGAAGAAGGAACTCACAGAATGAGTAGAACGAAGACGTAAACACACACTTGTTTTCTATTTACTTCTTGAGAGTTGCTTATTTTCTCTTTAGTGAAAAGTATTCCCACCAGTACCACTACAGTTCTGTTCAGTTCAGTTGCTCAGTCGTGTCCGACTCTTTGTGATCCCGTGAACCGCAGCACGCCAGGCCTCCCTGTCCATCACCAACTCCCAGAGTCCACCAAAACCCACGTCCATCGAGTGGGTGATGCCATCCAACCATATCATCCTCTGTCGCGCCCTTCTCCTCCTGCCCTCAGTCTTTCCCAGCATCAGGGTCTTTTCCAATGAGTCAGTTCTTCCCATCAGGTGGCCAAAGTCCAGTTTCAGCTTCAACATCAGTCCTACCAATGAACACCCAGAACTGATTTCCTTTAGGATGGACTGGTTGGATCTCCTTGCAGTCCAAGGGACTCTCAAGAGTCTTCTCCAACACCACAGTTCAAAAGCATCAATTCTTCGGTGCTCAGTTTTCTCTATAGTCCAACTCTCACACCCATACATGACCACTGGAAGAAATATAGCCTTGACTAGATGGACCTTTGTTGACAGAGTAATGTCTCTGCTTTTTAATATGCTGTCTAGGTTGGTCATAATTTTCCTTCCAAAAGTACCACTACAACAGATACACAAATTCACATGCATACAGGATGATTGTATTTGCTCAAATAATAACTTTTTCAATGTGAATTACATACTATTAAATTTCAAATAAGTAAAAAATAGCCATGTCAAATATTCCAATTATGTAAAGTTTATCCAAATTTAGTAACCTATACAATTTAACTCAAGCTTAATCCCATTTAGATTATTTATGAAACAATCCACTTCTTCCCCGTCACTTCTTTCAGTGCAATGGAGAAAGGAGATGAAGTTCTCGCATGTGTTTTCTGTGACTTAATGGGATTGTTTTAACCTTGATTTTACCTTCTTGGATAATTTATTTTGCTTAGAGGATCCTTTACCCACAACATGTAGATCAGGATCAATTTAATTTTACTGTTTCTCAGAAAACATATTTCTTTTTCTTGTACTATCAAGGGTATAGTTTGTAAAAATCTTAATTATAACTGTAATTTTCAAATGGCAGGATGTTTGAAGTATTTTCTTTAAATTTCTGCATTGCATTCCTTTAAAAATACATTCAATGTTTAGGGAAAGAAATAATGAAAGTTAAAGTATATATTGGGATTTGTGGGATGAAATATCCAGTTAATTAAGATGCACAATTAATCAAGGAACTAGAGGAGACATATTCTAATTACATGGAAGACATTTTATTTTAAGATTTTTACAGACCTTAATAATTTTATCACAGAGATCAAAGAATAGGGACAACTTTACATCTTCTTCTATTTTCACTGGAGAAAAATGAGTTTCTGAGAGTTTGGACCTTGAAATGTAGATCTACAAGTGAATTAAGAATTCAAATAATGAAAGTTATATTTTATTATAAATTTCTTGGTATACACTATCTGAGATTATTTTGACACATATGTAATAATACCTTTTCTTGATTATAATTAAAGGTACCCAATCTGCATTCCAAATATTTATAATAATTTTCTCAAGTCATAAAATCTTATCTCTCACTTCATACCTACTTTCCTAAAGACCAGTCTGTGGTCCAGGGGTTGGGGACCAATGGCTTACAGCATTCAAAAAGGTTATTTCTAGGCATCATAGAATTTGTTATAGAATTAATATGTTTTAAAAAATAATCTTGAAGTCAAGAGCTTTTTTTCTTTTGAAAAATTTTTATTAAATGCATGTGTAAGCACACAGGTAACCTAAAATAACATGGGTAATTAATTAATTAGGAAACATTTATGTAGAAGTATGGCAGCCTTCTACTCATCTTTAATTACAAATCCAGGTATCAGAAATTTTTTCTACCACCAAACTTCTCCAATTTATTTATTTCCAAGGTTAATATTAACATATCCAGTCTACTATTTCTCTTTAATATATAAATCAAGTAGTCTCATAGTATACCTGTGATATCTCATAATCCATAAGATCTTTTTTTTTTCAGTTGTGAAATATTTTTTTCTCTCTTGGAATGTTCATATTGTAACAGAATGATTCAGAGATGCAGTGAGGGGTCTGATTCAGCAATAGACCTGCAAGGTTTCTGGCTATGCTTGCAGATGTGCTATACATCATTGAGACTGTCCACCCCATTTATGTTAATGTGGGTTGTCCTACTTTGCCAGTTCAACAAAATTAACAGAAAACACAAAAGTCCAAAATAAAACATGCTTGCAACATAAAATAATTTTCCCATTAATCTCAATTTAAAAGCCGAGACATTACTTTGCTGACAAAGGTCCATCTAGTCAAAACCATGATTTTTCCAGTAGTCATGTATGGACATGAAAGTTGGACTATAAAGGAAGCTGAACACCAAAAAATTGATGCTTTTGAACTGTGGTGTTGGATAAGACTCTTGAGAGTCCCTTGAACTGCAAGTAGGTCAAACCAGTCAGTCCTAAAGGAAATAAGTCCTGAATATTCATTGGAAGGACTGATGCCAAAGCTGAAACTCCAATAGTTTGGCCACCTGATGCGAAGAACTGACTCACTGGAAAAGACCCTGATGCTGGGGAAGATAGGGGCAGGAGGAGAAGGGGACGGCAGAGGATGAGATGGTTGGATGGCATCACCAACTCGATGGACATGCAAGCTCCCAGAGTTGGTGATGGACAGGGAAGCCTGGCGAGCTGCAGTCCATAGGGTCACAAAGAGTCGGACAGGACTGAGTGACTGAACTGAACTGAAGATCATACGGGAAAAATTAATCATTCCATGCTTGTTACCCAAGTCTAATTTTGGACATTTTTTACCCCATCTTATGCTATATTTAGTTGCATGCATGTTAAATCATCTACCAGATTGAAATATTAGAATTTTTCACCTTGAATCCCCAGTGTCTATCTAAGTTCTTGTATATAATTATCTCTCAAGGAAAATCTGTTGAGTAGAGCAAAAATAAAATTTAAAATAGTTTTCTGTTGGAAAAGAAAAAAACAAGATTAAGATAAATATTTTGGGAAAGGAAGAATATAATGATTAGTTCTAGGCTTTATACAGATTGTGCATTGTACCTTAAGGCAAGTGAATTTATTTGTTAAGTGTTTTCAACTATGTGAAAATAGCTTGCAAGATAAGACTCTTCACATGTAAAACAAATATTATGCATTGGAAAGACTAATAATCTTACATTTTAACCCTTACTCTTCTACTTACTTGTGTTAATGGATTGCTAATATAAAATCTTCCTAAATTTATTCAAAGTAGATGAAAAATGTGACATTACCCTATGCTAATATCTTTAGAATGGCATTACCTTATGCAAGGGATTCCCTGATAGCTCAGTTGGTGAAGAATCCGCCTGTAATGCAGGAGACCCTGGTTTGATTCCTATGTTGGGAAGATCCCCTGGAGAAGGGAAAGGCTACCCACTCTGGATTTCTGGCCAGGAGAATTTCATGAGCTGTATAGACATGGGGTCTCAATGAGTCGGACATGACTAAGCAACTTTTACTTTCACCCTTTGCTGTATTTTCTTTCATTGTTGTGTTCAGTCACTCAGTCTTGTCCAACTCTTTGCGACCTCATGTACTGCAGCATGCCAGGCTTCCCTGTCCTTCATATCTCCTGGAGTTTTTGCTATCTGTTACAAATTATTGTTTTGATAGAATTGATAAAAGTGAGTTAAGTATTCCCCTTAGGGCAAAGAAAGAGAGGAGGACTTTAACTTGGCATATTCTATGCTCCTTTATAACCTTCAAGACTGTGCTTAATTTCAGAAATCTACAAGCTTCTTTCCATTGCTTTTTGTAAACACTCTTAGTGGGCTTCTCAAAATATGGTCTCTATATGACAGTTGGTTCTCAGTCTCACAAGGAATTATGTGATTTGGCATTTTCAAACTAAAACATGATACAATAATATTCACATTCATTACACAGTTTGGAAATATGTAAAGTTTTTTTTATTTCTGTGTTCTGACTGTATGTACACACACTAAGAGAAGTGACTAATTCAGGTGGTTTCAGACAACACTGGGAAAAGCAATTCAATGTTGTTTATATTAATTAGACAATTTGGGAATTTCAGTTGTAACTGCTTGTCTTTGATTTGCAGAAGATTTTAAGATAGTCTTTATAAATTTGTTTTCAGCAGTTTGACTATGATACACCTTGGCATTGTTGTCTTTTAATGTATCTAATGATAGTTCCTGAATTTTATGGATTTTAAAGTTTTTTTTTTTTTTTCAAACAAAATTTAGGAATGTTTTAGTAGTTATTTAGAAATGCTACACCTCCCACCTCGACCCCATTTACTCTCTTCTCTCTTTTTTGCAACTTCAGTCACAATACACTAGATGTTTGATATTGTCCATAGGTCACTAAATGTCTTTTTTTTTTTCCCTTAGACTGAATAATCTCTGTTAATTAACCTTCGAGTTCTCTGTTTTCTTTTGCCACACTCAATTGGCTTTTTTTTTTTTGAAACTTGTAAGTAGAAATTTTGTCTAGTAACTTTTTGATTGAATACTAACATTGATGAATGTCTTTTGTGATTCTGTGAATTTTGTTGTCTTTCTGTAGATTTAAGATTGTTGATATTTGTTTGAATGCCATTAAGTTGTGGATTAGCATTTTCTTTTACATTTTCATTTTAAAGTATATTATGGTCTACTCAGAGTTGTTTTAATTATAGCTTAGACTTATTTGTCTTAGATCTTTACTGAATACAATAGATATTCAATTAGGTTTCTCCACTTGGCTGGTTGGAATATGAAAGTCTCAAGTCCTTCTGTGAGTTCTGGGAATGTTCACCTTACATTGATCCAGTAGCAATTTTCCTAGCCTTGTGGAATATCCCCTTGCACGTGCACATGCTTTTATTTAATGAGAGACTACATGGACATTTATGCAAATTTCTAGGGTGCTCTTTTCTTTGCCCCCTCCCCTCCATTTCCTCTCTCTGGTTCTTTCCCTCCAAAATTCCAATTCCTCAACTATCAATTGTATTTTTCTCACTCATTTTTCTTTGCCTTGTGTGTGCATGTTTGTGTGTGTTCCCTTTTCTTCACTACTCATCTGTGAATAAGAGTAGTTCATTAAGAACAAGCACGTTAAAAAATTTCATGAGAAATTTATACCAAGTCTGTGATTAAGCTTAGCAACAATTTCTATTACAGTGAACTTAGGCAACAAATGTCAGAGATTGCTTCTTTTTCATCTCCTCCCTTAACCATCCTCTCTTTCTCCCTCTTCTCTCTTGTCTTTTGTTCCTCCTCCTTCTTCTACTTCCCCTTCTCCTCCTCCTTCTACTTTGTCTTCAAACTTTGCTCAGCTTAAATTTATTCAACACGAGCCAGTTCATACCACAGTCTCTGTTTCTTTACTCCATCTCACCAATCAGCTACTTCAGGTTATATGTCTTATTGATAATATCTTTCATTTAATCCTCCTTCTTTGATTACCCTCCTTCCCAAACAAAGTCCATAAGCAAGAACTGCACCCCATAATTTTGTGGAAGAATTAAGGAGAATTAGTTAATGAAACCAATTAGAAAATTCTGATCAATAGCTTAAATCTGAGTAATTAGGCATGAACTTTTTTTTTTTTTTTTTTTTTTTTTTAGTCTTGGAGAAGGCTTATCTTTCTGATATTCTGTTTGACTTCTGCTGAATTTAGAACTGCTCTCCATATTTCTGGTTTGTGTCCTTCCTAGATTCTATGTTTCATTTTCTTTCATTTGGTCTGACATGGTAGAATTATTTATCTAATTAGAAGAGGTAAATGTGATTTTATTAAATTTTTAGCAAATCACTTTTTCTTAGTATTTAATTAATAGCTGTTTTCTGAGATTATTTGTCTAGTTCAAAAAAGCTTCATCAATGCCAATGTTTAATTTGTATCCTTAAATCTTATGGATAAAACATTTTAGTAAACATAATGAAATGGAAAAAGTAATATGAAGATAAGTGCCTTGTCCTCTGAAAGCACAAAATTATTATTCTATAGAAGTCAAACACTGGAGAACAGTTTGAAGTTGCCATCTGGAGTAATAATAAGCTTAGTAAGATAGCAGATGTCAAGGCCAGCTTCTCCTAGTCAAAATCAAATGTAACAAGTAACTCAACTTTTCACTGGGGGACCGTTTGTTTTGGGGAAACTTTTTAACTTTCTAACAATCACTGATCTCTCATTTATATTGCCCAAACTGCCTGAAGCACAGTTATCATTTCCCTGGATGATCTTTGGCTCATTTAAAAAAAGTACTGTGTTATTGAAGACAGATTGTTGTTAATCTGATCTCTCTCCTGTCATAATCTCTTTAATTGTTGAAAATGAGTCATCTGGGAAGTGGAATTAAAGTGAAGTAATTATTGCACTATCCAACTGAATAAAAATTTCACATTATCTTTTTTCTTTAAATTTACCAGGTGTCTTCCATATCATGCATAGGTCTACTAATCGTTGCTATATATTATATATCTTTCTATCATTTTAAACTTGTCTTTGTATAGCTTTGCAATCCTACTAAGCTAATTTGCAAACTCCTTATTGACAACTATGAGTAATTACTTTGTTGTATCTCAACCATTACAATACACATTTTTCTTCACAGTTTTGACCTTTCGTAAAAGTAATTATGAATGTATTGTTAAATTCTCATTAAAATTTTACTCAGATTGAAGCTATGGATATAACCTATATGTATACATATTTATCTGAAAGTAACTTCATTCATTACCACACTTAATTCATCCATTAACACTCTTAATTTCATGATTAATGGAATGTCTGCTACTTCACATCCAACCAAAATGACATGTAGAATAAATACAAATAATCATCAGTATATGGATGGAAAATGTAGAAATTCATTATGTATTCTTCAAACAGGTCACTGCCACTTAAAATACCCTAAATATCTTCTCTAAATGATACAGTTTCTGTGAAATAGTCCTTGAATATCTTTGAAACTAAACTAAAATACCGAAATATATACCTGAAAGTAAAGTTTACTTTTCTTACTTAATTTGACTAGATTTTTGCTTATTTCTTACCCCAGGAGTGATCCCAACATCTGGGTTCACTTTCAAAATACCAAAAGCAAATTTTCCATGACTGAGTCATTTTATATTTCTTGATGAGCTATTTTTATAAATATAATTTCACATTGAAAAATATTTTTAAAGAATACTACTTAATGTTTATTATAGACATTTCCATAAAAACAATAATTAGCATACTCAACATTTGTCTGGAAAAAGTAAGATGAATATATCAAAGTTGAATGAATATAAATCACAGTGATTCTAGTAATATGAACAAATTATTAATTCATTCCCCTACATGAACAGTCAAGTCAGTCATCTGTACTGCTAATGGGGAAAATGTAGGAAAGTGTATCCTAAATGATACATATATTTATACTTTAAATCCCAATATATATTTTTGCAGCAGATTTATGTCCTGATTATATTTTGCTGTGATTTCCAATGAAATAATTAGTTTTCAATTGTTTGATTATTAGAAGAGGATGTCACTAATGAGAAAATCAGAGAGGGATTTATTTTCAACATTTTATATTAAAAAACCATATTTATATTATTGAGTCAAAATTAGAGTAGTTGTTTTGTGTGTGTACATAAATACAGTTCAGTTCAATTCAGTTGCTCAGTCGTGTCCGACTCTTTGCGACCCCATGAACCGCAGCACGCCAGGCCTCCCTATCCATCACCAACTCCCAGAGTCCACCCATACCGAAGTCCATCCAGTCGATGATGCCATCCAACCATCTCATTCTCTGTCGTCCCCTTCTGCTCCTGCTCTCAATCTTTCCCAGCATCAGGGTCTTTTCAAATGAGTCAGCTCTTCGAATCAGGTGGCCAAAGTATTGGAGTTTCAGCTTCAACATCAGTCCTTCCAATGAACACCAAGGACTGATCTCCCTTAGGATGGACTAGTTGGATATCCTCGCAGTCCAAGGGACTCTCAAGAGTCTTCTCCAACACCACATTTCAAAAGCATCAATTCTTTGGCGCTCAGCTTTCTTTATAGTCCAACTCTCAGATCCATACATGACCACTGGAAAAACCATAGCCTTGACTAGTCAGATCTTTGTTGGGAAAGTAATGTGTCTGCTTTTTAATATGCTGGCTAGGTTGGTCATAACTTTCCTTCCAAGGAGTAAGCGTCTTTTAATCTCATGGCTGCAGTCACCATCTATGGTGATTTGGGAGCCCAGAAAAATAGAGTCAGCAACTGTTTCCACATCTATTTGTCATGAAGTGATGGGACCAGATGCCATGGTCTTAGTTTTCTGAATGTTGAGCTTTAAGCCAGCTTTTTCACTCTCCTCTTTCACTTTCATCAAGAGGTTCTTTAGTTCTTCCTCAGCTTCTGCCATAAGGGTGGTGTCATCTGCATATCTGAGGTTATTGATATTTCTCCCAGCAATCTTGATTCCAGCTTGTGCTTCTTCCAGCCTAGTGTTTCTCATGATGTCCTCTGCACATAAGTTAAATAAGCAGGGTGACAATATACAGCCTTGACATACTCCTTTTCCTATTTGGAACCAGTCTGTTGTTCTATGTCCAGTTCTAACTGTTGCTTCCTGACATGCATATAGGTTTCTCAAGAGGCAGTTCAGGTGGTCTGATATTCCCATCTCTTTCAGAATTTTCCAAAGTTTTTGTGATCCACACAGTCAAAGGCTTTGGCATAGTCAATACAGCAAAAATAGATGTTTTTCTGGAACTCTCTTGCTTTTTTGATGATCCATCGGATGTTGGCAATTTGATCTCTGGTTCCTCTACCTTTTCTAATACAACACATTGTAAAAATACTCTATGAATAGGCAATTTGTCAGATTAGTTAATCATTTTCCTTGTGTAAAACCTTTTCTCCACTTCCTTGGTGACTCAGTGGTAAAGAATCCACCTGCCAATGCAGGAGATGCAAATTCAATTCCTGGGTCAGGAATATCCCCTAGAGAAGGAAATGGCAACCCACTCCACTATTCTTGCCTGGAGAATCCCATGAACAGAAGATCCAAGTAGGCTACAGTCTATGGGATTGCAGAGTCAGACACAACTTGTTGACTAAACAACAACAGCAAAAAGCCTTTTCCCAAATGTTACTAAATTTCTTCTGTATCGCTTTTTTGGAATATAATTTCATAACCGATATAATTTTTGAAGTAGCTAAAATTATATGAATATTTTTTAAAGCTTAACTAGTCATCTTAATTGCAAAAAAACAAAGATAAATTAAATAAAGAACAGGTCAGACATAGTAATATTATCTTTGTAAGACACACATTTCATGGAATAGCTAAAATACCTTACACATGCACACCATTACCATAGCTTTGTCACCTTCCACTGAAAACTTCAAGTCTATCATGTCAATGAAACTTAAATAAGACTACTGAACTTAAATATTATTACAGAAGCTTCCATAAAAGTTTTGCTAGTTTCTAAATGACAGCACATAGCTTCATGGTTTCTGAGTTATGACATCATAACTAATAATAATTATGAAATTATATATGTGGATTCTGAGGCACTAGAGTACATAGAAGTGGCACATTTCTGCACTTGTCTTTGTTGAACATAAATTATTAATCTATTAACTTTTGAACTTACTGAATTATATATAGCCTCCAAAGTTGAATAGGAAATTTTCTTTAGATGTTCTGAAAACAACATTTTATCTGCTGATGATTTTGTTTATTTCTAGATAGTATGGAAATCTATTCAACACAGATTGATACGGTTTTATCATTTATTGTGAAACTCAGTCTTCACGCATATTTTGTAGTGAACTCACTGTCTCTTCTTTGAATTTCTATCATTATTATAATATCTCTGCTAATGTAGGCATTTAATTATTTTTATATTTTAAAGTATCATGTAAGTCTGTAAGAGGTGTATCCAATGTTCCCATAACAACAACATGTATATTCTCTAATTTTAGAGACAATATTATCTCTTTCTTTAGCATTGATCACAATAGCTATTGCAATATTTCAAATATTCAAAGGTGCTAAAAGTTTCTGACTTAGAGAAAACTCATGTAGATTTTTATTAATTATACAGAAACATATGGTCAAATATTAAAGTAATAGAGATTCTATAGACTGTATAGAGAAAAGTATGAAAGCAAAATACTTTCATACCCTTTCATTGTTCCTACCACATCCCTTAGATGTTAAGAGTTATCAGCAATTCCTATTTCTTCCTTAAACTTTATATCAGTAAATTATAAGTAAGTGGTTTTAATGTATCTTTTTAAACTATAAATGAATAAACATCGTAATGTGATATCCTTAAAATTTTAACTAACAGTTTATTTGATTTGTGCAATATCCCCTCACCAAAAACACACATGTCCTAATATAATTACATTTATAATCAGAAATGTGCTTTGAAAGAAGAATGTCAGGAGGGTTTGAAATAATGATGCATGGAATCCCAGATCCATAATAAAGGAAGGCTGAACAAGAAGTATAGAGACAGATCTCAAGGAAAGAAATCTCCATAAATATGAAATACAGGATAATGTGGATACTAAATATATGTATCAGAATACTATAAGTCTTTTAATAGTATGACAATACCACACATACAAAAGAATTTTTGGCTAGGCCAGGTTTGAAAATTCTAATATATGAAATGATTTAGAGATTATTTTTATTTTATGAAATTCACAGAGATTTCATAAAATTAACAACTAGGAAAAAAGGAAGTACACACTCATAAATTTATATGAGCATATGCCAAATCTAAAATATACATTTATGAAGTCCAGTGAAATGCTCAACATTGTGATCCAGTGAAATTTAAAAGCCTTTTGGGATAGTGCATAAGCATAAATAAACAAACTGGGCAGAATGGAATGTTCCTTTGATGCTATCTTATTCAATAGTTTCTTGCAACTAATTCCAGTAAGGATCAAAGTATATTTAATCAGGAGTCTACCTATGAAGTCATAAAAAAAAAAGGTTTTTCAAAGCATATTCAGAGACTGGATATCAAGATAAAATAACTTGAATGATAGTAATATTTTCTCATCTAGATAAGGGTTTCCAGAGAATAAAATTACATTTAAAATCAACATGGTATGGTATTGTACTAAATGTACCTGGGAAGATTACACATAAGCATTCATTATGAAATCATGTGTTCTGTGTTTGTATAATACAGTTGATTTTTAAATTTTAGTGGCATTAGGCCAGGGCAGCAGAGAAAAGGGTATATTCTTATAGGGTCATTCTTTTTTTTTTTTTGCCCTGGAATTTGATAAATTTTGAGATTTTAATTTTATCTGCCCAAATTCCATATGCCTTAACTATCTTTACACTTTGGATGGTTTCAGGATGTGTGCCAACTACAACTGCTTCATACAAATTATTTATCAGCTTAAAACAAAGACTTTGTAAAAGTCAAGTTTCTTTGAGCTAGCAATTCAGGAGGGAAGAATTGGGATAGGTGTGTTTGCTGCTAATAACACTTAGCCCCTGAAGACGACTGAAGAGCTAAGGACTGGTTATCCCTAAGCTTCTTCACTTACATGTCTAGCAAGTCACACTGGCTGAAGGAGGGGTCTTAGCTGAGACTGCTTATCCTTGGTCTTATAATGAGGGTCTTATAAGTGTTGGTCAATTAAGAAAGATAGGGTCTCCAAAAACATGTGTCCCCAGTGAACACAGCACAGGTGGCATTACCTTTTCTGACCAGGGAAGACCAACCAAACCTTAGACATAACCACATATGCTGTATGCTATATATATATATATATATATATATATATATATATATATATATATTTTTTTTTTTTTTTTTTTGCTTACAAGTAAATTAGCAGACTCTAGAGGAGTGAGAAGACTACACATGGACATCACCAGATGGTCAATACTGAAATCAGATTAATTGTATTCTTTGCAGCCAAAGATGGAGAAGTTCTATACTGTCATCAAAGACAAGACTTGGAGGTGACTGTGGCACAGACCATGAACTCCTTCCTTATTGCCAAATTCAGACTTAAAATGAAAAAGTAGGGAAAACCACTAGACCATTCAGGTATGACCTGAATCAAATCCCTTATGATTATACAGTGGAAGTGAGAAATAGATTCAAGGGATTAGATCTGATAGACAGAGTGCTTGACGAACTATGGATAGAGGTTTGTGATGTTAGACAGGAGGCAGGGATCAAGACCATCCCCAAGGAAAAGAAATGCAAAAAGACAAAACGGTTATCTGAGGAGACCTTACAAATAGCTGTGAATAGAAGAGAGTGAAAGGCAAAGGAGAAAAAGAAAGATATACCCATTTGAATGCAGAGTTCCAAAGAATAGCCAGGAGGGATAAGAAAGCCTTCCTCAGTGATCAATGCAAAGAAATAGAGGAAAACAATAGAATGGGAAAGTCTAGTGATCTAAAGAAAATTAGAGATACCAAGGGAACATTTCATGCAAAGATGGGCACAATAAAGGACAGAAAAGGGATGGACCTAACAGAAGTAGAAGATAAGAAGAGCTAGAAAGATAAACAGAAGACCTATACAAAAAAATTTCTTCACCACCCAGATAATCATGATGATGTCATCATCAACTAGAGCTGGACATTCTGGAATATGAAGTCAAGTGGGCCTTAGGAAGCATTAGTATGAACAAAGTTAGAGGAGGTACTCAATTGAACAAAGCTCAACTCCAGTTGAGCTATTTCAAATCCTAAAAGATGATGCTGTGAAAATGTTGTACTCAATATGCCAGCAAAATTGGAAAACTCAGCAGTGGCCACAGGACTGGAAAAGGTCAGTTTTCATTCCAATCCCAAAGAAAGGCAATGCCAAAGATGTTCAGACTACTGCACAATTGCTCTCATCTCTCACGCTAGTACAGTAATGCTCAAAATTCTCCAAGCCAGGCTTCAACAGTACATGAACAATGAACTTCCAGATGCTCAAGCTGGATTTAGAAAAGCCAAGGAACCAGAGATCAAATTGGCAACATCCGTTGAATCATCGAGAAAGCAAGAAAGTTCCATAAAAAATATCTAGTTCTGTTTTATTGACTTTGCCAAAGCCTTTGACTGTGTGGACTACAAAAAACCGTGGAAAATTATTAAAGAGATGGGAATACCAGACCACCTGACATGCCTTTTGAGAAATCTGTATGCAGGTCAAGAAGCAACAGTTAGAACTGGGCATGGAACAACAGACTGGTTCCAAATAGGGAAAGGAGTGTGTCAAGGCTGTATATTGTCACCCTGCTTATTTAACTTATATGCAGAGTACATCATGAGAAACCCTGGGCTGGAAGAAGCACAAGCTGGAATCGAGATTGCCAGGAGAAATATCAATAACCTCAGATATGCAGATGACACTACCCTTATGGCAGGAAGTGAAGAAGAACTAAAGAACCTCTTGATGAAAGTGAAAGAGGAGAGTGAAAAAGCTGGCTTAAAGCTCAACATTCAGAAAACTAAGACCATGGCATCTGGTCCTATCACTTCATGACAAATAGATGCGGAAACAGTGGAAACAGAGACAGACTTTATATTTTTGGGTTCCAAAATCACTGTAGATGGTGATTGCAGCCATGAAATTAATAGGCACTTGATCCTTGGAAGAAAAGTTATGACTAACCTAGCCAGCATATTAAAAAGCAGAGATATTACTTTGCAACAAAGGTCTGACTAGTCAAAGCTCTAGTTTTTCCAGTAGTCATGTATGGATGTGAGTTGGAGTATAAAGAAAGCTGAGCACTGAAGAGTTGATGCTTTGGAAATGTGGTGTTGGGAAAAATCTTGAGTGTCCCTTTGACTGCAAGGAGTTCCAACCAGTCCATCCTAAAGGACATCAGTCCTGAATATTCATTGGAAGGACTGATGTTGAAGCTGAAACTCCAATTCTTTGGCCACCTGATTCGAAGAGCTGACTCATTTGAAAAGACCCTGATGCTGGGAAAGATTGAGTGCAGGAGGAGAAGGGGACGACAGAGGATGAGATGACTGGATGACATCATCGACTCAATGGACATGAGTTTAAGTAAACTCTGGGAGTTGATGATGGACAGGGAGGCCTGGAGTGCTGCAGTTTGAGGGATCACAAAGAGTCGGACATAACTGAGTGACTGAACTGAACTAAACTGAACTGATAGGAGTGATCATGGATCCCATCTCTTTATGGGAATTATGTTTAGGTCACATGGGAAAATACAGCATGGGAACTAGTGTAGTGCTCATCTTTGAATGCGACTGAACTGAAGTAAACTGAACTGAGGGGAGTGATCATGGATCCCATCTCTTTATGGGAATTATGTTTAGGTCACCTGGGAAAATACAGCTTGGAAACTTTTGCAGTGGCCATCTTTGGATGATGTGTTCTGACACCATCACATTGCATTTTGGAGCATAGTCTCTGAGATTCTGAGATTGCTACAGTGTAAAGAAACCATTCTGACCAGACTTTGCTTTCCCATAACAATCAGAAGAATCCCTTACTAATTTGTCAAGGTTAAGTTCCAAAAGTTTGAAGATGCTATTTAATTTGATTTTAGTTGCATATACTCAAAAGAAAATTAAATTTTTTTAAGAAGTAAAACTGAAAGTTTTTTGGTAACAGAATATAGTACATAATAATTGTAACAGAATAGAGTGCATCATGTTTTTATTGCAAGTGTCCTTGATAATAGATTCAAGATTTAAAAAGATACTATGTGATGACCAAAATGAACAGGATAAAATAAAAACAATAGTAATACACCTCAAATAACTTCACAAGAATAATAAATTTGATTTTCTAATAGCATATAGAAAGACAGCCTTAACTATAAACAAAACAAGTAAATAGTAATTTCCAATTGTAAAATGGCTATTATAAGACTTAATAATTCATATTGAACCTGAATTAATACATGCAGAAATAGAAGAAAATTTTATGGTAGTGATTACATAGAGTATAATGCTGTATTCTCTTTAATGAATCACAATTTCAAGAAGATATTTATAGAATGGGGCATATCCTTTTAAAAAATAATAATGCAGTCCATAATATATAACATTTTAATAGTCACAAATGTACATAAACAACCAGACTGAACATGTGTATTCTGGACTTAGTGAGAGATTGATACTTAAAATGATTGATAGACTCTTTATGAAGTATTTATTCTGTGTTCCCCTACAAGAAAAAATTTCAGTTCCACAGTGGTAAATTTAATGGAGGTTTTATTGACTAAAATGAAATAAATATATCCCAAAGGAAGTGGAGTGTGTTAGTATATAACAAGTTACGAAGAATCCCTCCAAATCTGAGAATTTACTGTCTATGAAAATTTGATTTAGCTCTTCTTTCCTTAGGTTTTGGGCTTCTCCGATAGCTCAGTTGGTTAAGAATCGTAAAGAATCTGCCTGCAATGCAGGAGACCTGATTTCGATTCCTGGGTCGGGAAGATTCGCTGGAGAAGGGATAGGTTACCCACTCCAGTATTCCTGGACTTCCCTTGTGGCTCAGAGGATAAAGAATCTGCCTGCAATGCGGGAGCCCTGGGTTCGATCCCTGGGTTGGGAAGATGCCCTGGAGAAGGGAAAGGCTACCCACTCCAGTATTCTGGCCTGGAGAATTCCATGGACTATATAGCCCATGCGGTCACAAAGAGTCGGACACGACTGAGCATCGCTTTCACTTTACTTAGGCTTTTATAAAGCATTTATTTAGGAACTCTCTCCCTCTCCATATTAGTAGGAGAATACTTCTTCAGGAGCTGAAATGAACTTTAGAGTGACTTGTGCGTGCGTAGCTGATGAGATAACTATAACCCCTATTGTTCGAAAAATATTGTAAAGGTTTAGGCATCCATAATATGTTATTATACTTGTCTCTTTCCTAAACTTGTTTATCTACCCCACTTATTTTCCACTCAACATTTCAGTTTATGTTACTTAAGAACTATTTAATCCATTATGATTTAGGAAAATGTCATCCTTAAAGCGGAGAAGGCAATGGCACCCCACTCCAGTACTCTTGCCTGGAAAATCCCATAGACGGAGGAGGCTGGTAGGCTGCAGTCCATGGGGTCGCTAAGAGTCGGACACGACTGAGCGACTTCACTTTCACTTTTCACTTTCATGCATTGGAGAAGGAAATGGCAACCCACTCCAGTGTTCTTTCCTGGAGAATCCCAGGGACAGGGGAGCCTGGTGGGCTGCCGTCTATGGGGTGGTACAGAGTCGGACACGACTGAAGCGACGCAGCAGCATCCTAAAGGCTTGATCTACTTCAATGGGCTTCCCAGGTGGTGCTAGCGGTGAAGAACCAGCCTGCAAATGCAGAATGCAGGAGACTTAGGAGACCTGGGTTTGCTCCTTGGGCTGGGAAGATCCCCTGGAGTAGGAAATGGCAATCTACTCCAGTATTCTTGCTTGGAGAATCCCACAGACAGAGGAGCCTGGTGGGCTACAGTCCTGGGGTCACAAAGAGTCAGGCACTACTGAAGCAACTTAGCATGCATGAACAACAAACTGCTTCCTCAGAAGAAACTGGTACAATTATTTAGACTGAAAGACTTAAATCTGCACTAATCATTTTAACTTTACATTTGCATAATGTCTTTTATTTAAGAAAGTGCTATTATTCTATATTTACTGTTATAGAAACACTACTAAAGTGATATATCTCTTTGTTTTCACAAAAGTTATGAATTAAGTAATAAGTTATTTTTAAATTTCATTTACAGATGAATTATCACTTTCTTAGAAATAAGTGCAGATGGATTAAAAATGTCCTATGTGCACTATTTCTTAGCCCTGATATATTTCTTTAGGTGAATTTTTACACAACTTATTTTTGAAAACATGTGAGCCAATATGAGCAAACAATAATATAATGAAGTAATTAAAATTAATTTATTCCCCTTTTCATGGCTTAAATACAATTAAAGAGGGAACATGAGGGCCAGGGATCTTAAATTACTACTCTGGTGGAGATCATTTTCTGTTAATGTAGATGCAGCCTAGCTAGTTACTACTAGTCCACTGATAAAATTGAAAATAATATGTAGGAGAAAGAGATTTCCAACTGGTGTGCGTGCAAAGTCTCTTCAGTCATGTCTGACTCTTTCTACCTCTGTGGACCGTAACCTATAAGGTTCTTCTGTCTGTAAGATTTTCCAGGTAGGATACTGGAGAGGGTTGCCATGCCTTTCTCCAGGGGATCTTCCCAACCCAGGGATCAAACCTACATCTTCTGCGACTCCTTCATCTTGCAGACGGGTTCTTTACCACTGAGCCACCGGGGAAGCCCCTCCAACTGATAAATAAGGAGAAAAATGTTGGAGGGAGCAAAATTGAAGAAAGAGTCAGATAATCATATATGACTCAGTACCAGATAATGTTAACTAGGGTTGAAAAGCTGAGTTAGAGGCCAGGAATGACTCCCGCTGGAAATATTCAGTTATTTCCCAGGCAAAATTTAATATTAGAATATTGCACCAATACAATAATTGCTAATTACTATTTAGGAATATGAAATAAATCTGAAATTTTCAAGTTATTTCTTTCCCATCTTGTAATTTGATTTTTAAAATCCCTTCCTAACACTTTTGGCTTATTATGCTCCTCTCTACAAAAATCTCTCCCAGACCTCCCATTCTTTTCTTTAAAATATTTAAAATGTCTATTAAAGGGGAGAGCGTATTTCCCAAATTACAATATTTTATTTAAGTATTAGAAAAAAATATGTGTTTGTCTTATCACCTTCAACTCAACAAGCAACACAGTCTCTGACACATTGAAACCATCTTGCATTTCCTTTAAACTAAATATCCTTCAAACAGATATTCTCCTGGAAAACCATGAAACTGAAAATAGTGATGAGGACATGAACATTGATATATTATTATCTTTTAATCCATAGATATACTTTAAGTTGCAGGCTTCCCAAGTGTCACTATTGGTAAAGAATCCCCCTGTCAAAGGAGGAGACATAAGAGATGGAAGTTTGATCCCTGAGTTGGGAAGATCCCTGGAGGAGGGCATGGCAACCCACTCTAGTATTCTTGTCTGGAGAATCCCATGGACAGAAGAGCCTAGTGGGCTATAGTCCATAGGGCTACAAAGAGCTGGATACAACTGAAGTGACTTAGCATGCACACATACTGCAAGTTACACCAATCATCCTAAAGATGTTCTTAATAGAAAAATGACATAGTGCACAATCATGTGCTGCATTGTGTTGTTCAATATCTTTGGTCTTAGTCTCTTCTCTTGTATTTCATTCCATCCTATTGTACATATTCTAATCTGTTTCATTTTTCCATTCAACAAGTATGTAGTGAGAATTTATGTGTCATACACTCTTCTATCCCCTGAGGAGATTGATTACAAGGTAAAGTTCCTTCCCTCATCATATTTTCTTTCTAATGAGAGAGACAGACACTGAGCAAATAAGTGATAAGATAAATTAATAAACACATAATATCCATCTTTAGTCTACTTTATAACTGAAATACTTCCTCTGACTTTTATGTTTTACAGCCTTATCACATTGAATTTTATGTCAGTTTTGTAGCATAATCTTCAAATACAGTTTTTCCGATGGTTGTTCAGGATTGATTCAAACTATGCATCTTTGTAACACTGCAAATATGACACTGTGTCCCTCAGATCATGTGCTACGACGGAAAACACATTATCAGTTTCTACCATTATTGATACTTTATGATTAGTAGATTAAAGTGATGTCTGCCAGGATTCCTCAGCATAAAGTTATTTTGTTCCCATTTCTAATTAACTAGATTTTAAGAGATAATTTGGTACTATCTTGATATCCTGTCCATCTTTCAATGTTTTCACTATTTATTTATAGCAGTATGAACCCACAATTTCCATTTCTTTCAGTGACTAAAAATCCATGTAATCATTTATTTTGAGGCCCAATTTTGAGAGACTTGGCAAATGGGTGCCCCTTCAACCTTCTGATAAGTCCCCTCATTATTTGAGTGATTCTCTGTTTATAACACATCAGGAAGTTACTGATTCACCTTGTATTGCTTCTACCCAAATTCCTGTTATGATCAACCATTTTTCCAAGGAATCATGGTTCCTTTTAATGGAGTCATGGTGCTACGTGTGTTTATGGTTACAAATTTGGGGCTCACTGATCCAGAGCGCTCTCTTGCACAGAGACAGAGAATGTATGGATATACACATATATGCATACATTTATAAATACATTAACATAACTTGCGTCTACATTCATTTATTTAACTACATATACACATTGATAAACCATGACTTAAGCATACTTTTCCTTCCAGTCCAACACCCCGTAAAGTTTATTCATTCTCATTTTTATCCTTTTGTATTTTAACAGTCTACTACAACCATGACCAGCCTGTTCCATTTATACTCACACTATTTAATTATTCCATAAATGTTCAACCAATCTGCCATTACCGCCGCCACTCTCTCAGGTGAATTACCTTTTGACTTCACACTAGGGCTCTGACGCACACCAGGGCAACTGCTAAAACTCTCTACTTGGTTATCTGTCTCTGCCCATCCGCCACCTGAATATCCAGCCATGCCAGTGAGGAACCAAAACTCCTGGCTATGGCTTGGTGTGCTCACAGATGTTCTCCTCTTTCTGTCATGACATTCCAGACACCACCAGCTCTCGGTCAGTTCTTCCTCACTCAGCTTGTACCATGATCTTTTGTGAAGTGTTTGAGAATTTACCTCTCTTGCAAACTAACAAAATTAACCTGACATAGTTTTATGGATCTGAGAAAAGATGCATGACTCCTGGATGTGAGATGAAAGACTTTAAGCACAGCATGTCAGTAGCCAGAGGATTAGCATATACCTTATAACTTCCTAAGCCCCAGTGCCTATAGGTAACACTGAGGGATGGATAACAAAAGCACATGTAGTAGGTTACCTTTCAAAGAAGAAACAGCAGCTCTGAGAGCAGCCCGGATGGAGCAAACAGCGAACATTATAGAGAGTACCGCAAGCAAGCCCCCTACTCCCACCCCCACTACTCTGAGGAGTAAGCATTTAGAAAATAGTCAGGCTGTGACCAGTATATAACAGTCTATAACTAACTACAGAAACAATGTATTGGGAGATATATAAAACTTGTAGTCTGGCACAGTCAGGACAAATGTGCTATATTTACTATAATGCTCAGGACCCATGGTCTGCCATTGCCAATCATGACCTCAAGGCTTGGGCTTTGAAACTTCATACCAGCCTTGCGTCTGCCAAGATACCTTCCTTACCCTGCTGCTGAGACTCTGACAAGCCGTGCTAGACCTTGCCCAGACGTGAGCACCCCCTTTACCACCTAAGGTAAGCTCTGACCCCTTTCCATGAGAATTCACGTTTCCATATGGACACTTAGCTAGCTCTATCCCACCTCATGGCATTAGGACTGAAATTTTCAGGTAAAGGACAATAAAGAAGATTGAGGAAAGATAAAGGGTACAAAGAAAGGGGGTCAGATATGGAATGAATAGGAAAAATAAGGAGGGAAGAGAAGAAATAAAGGGAAAAGAGAAGACAAAGGAAAGAGGAAAAAGTGGAAGTCATTATGGTTTATATTTGCTTAAGGGAGCTCTGGAAATGGTTTGCATAAGTACTGTTTGCATAAGTTTGCATAAGTACTCAGATATTATTTTAAAAATCAGTGCTGATATATTTGTCTATTAAAGTAAATTAGTGGAACATGATGATTCATTTCTTACAGTATTTCTATCATATGTATTTTGTATTTTAATATCGATATAACCATGATTTTCCTGCTAGAGCAATTTTCCTTGCCCTAGAAAAGAGCTCTTTCAAGCTCTTTTCTGTCCCTGAGTTTTTTTAAGACTGAAAGATATTTTATTTATGACATAAACACGTACACTAGAATTGAAGAAATAGCTGTAATTCATTTAAATAACCCATTTATTTCTGAAAGTTTATTGTTGCAATTCCATTGAAGACATGTGTTTTCAACACCAGTTTTTTTTTTTTTTTTTTAATGCTTTAAAGGTATGGGTATTTTCTATAATTGTCCCCAAATTCCATATCAGTTCAGTTCAGTTGCTCAGTCATGTCCAACTCTTTGCTTATATATATATAAAAAATTCTTTAGAAAACAGCCTTCATATACTCAGAAAAGGCTATTATTTCTTTTGCTTTCTTTGTATAACACAATCTTTTAGAACATAGTTGTTTATATTCTTTGAGCACCAGATACATGACACTTTGTTTACATAAAGTTCTCTTAAGAGAACCACTCTTAGTGAGTTCACCATCAACTGGGTGACTAGTACCAAGTTAAACAAAGGAACATAGTATTTAGCATACTGTGTATGCATACACAAGTCTATGAAAATAGATGGAAAATTGAGTCACCAGCAGTAATATGCAAGCCATCATGACTCATTCCCCATACTGAAAATGTATTCAGTATAAAAGGAATGATCTCGGAAGTAATCTTTAAAAATAGTTGAGTAAAAAGCAAACTGAAACAGACATTCCTAATTGTTAATACATGATAATAAATGGCCTAGAGAAAAATAAGAACAGGGAGCTCCATCATGTGAAATACTAGGGAACTGAAATCTCCAAAAGTAAATTTTCCAGTTTTCTTGCCTATATGCAGGGAAAATTTATGCCTATGTTAATTCATGGGACTCTATGTAAAATGCATTCTTAGTAAGTCATTAATGTGCATTATAGGCAATGCCAAATAAGCATCTTTCACCTTAACATATGCCCAACAGGCACAATTTCTACCAAATTCTCCAGTTATTTTACAGACTCTCAAATGGTAGAATATGGAAAGTGAGCTTTCTAACATACCTTTAAGATAAATATTAGATGATACTAATATGTTATTGGAGGAATGGAGAAAATAATCTAGAATAACAGACTACTCACTGAGTCATCTAAACCATTAAAAATTAAATTCTACTTTTCTTTTGAAGCAACAACTTGAATAGGCAGAAAAATCACGTCCTTTCCATGTGTCTTTGTATACTGAGAAAAATCTAGTGAGTCCTATCACTAGTATCTAAAGCTAGTACAGCACACAAACATCTTTCCCAAAACTCAGAATGGTCTTTTCTACAACTTTAAGCTGCATTATTAAATGACACACTCTGTAAAAGAAAATTACTTTAAAATTCCTTAAACTCTATATATTTTAGTTATTCCACAGGGATTGAAAAGCATCATTTTAATGGAATTGCTTTCTATAGCCTTGAGACTATACGGGAGATTCATGGACCAGGGATACGGACTTGGGAGTTTGTTAGAAATGCAGAATTTTTGTACATTTGTGTCTCTTTTTCTGTTTTGCATATAGTGTTATCGTTACCATCTTTCTAAATTCCATATATATGCATTAGTATACTGTATTGGTCTTTATCTTTCTGGCTTACTTCACTCTGTATAATGGGCTCCAGTTTCATCCATCTCATTAGAACTGATTCAAATGAATTATTTTTAATGGCTGAATAATATTCCAGAACAGACTTTCGGACTCTGTGGGAGAAGGTGAGGGTGGGATGTTTAGAGAGAACAGCATTGAAACATGTATATTATCAAGGGTGAAACAGATCACCAGCCCAGGTTGGATGCATGAGACAAGTGCTCAGGGCTGGTGCACTGGGAAGACCCAGAGGGATCGGGTGGAGAGGGAGGTGGGAGGGGGGATCGGGATGGGGAATACATGTAAATCCATGGCTGATTCATGTCAATGTATGACAAAACCCACTACAATATTGTAAAGTAATTAGCCTCCAACTAATAAAAATAAATGGGGAGAAAAAAAGAAAAAAAAAAGAAATGCAGAATTTTAAGTCCCATCTTTCAATTATTGAACAGGAATTGACATTTTAGCAAAATATGCAGGTGATTAAAGAAACACTGCTTTAAAGAAAGTTAAACCTAATTCTTCTGACAAGTATCAATCATTTCTGATATTTTCTTTCATGGCAGTTTAGTAAAGTTCCCAGTATGTGAAAATGTTAAGACAAAAAAAAAAGTCAGAATATTCATTGTAATTAAAAAAACAAAGACAAAGCAAACACTTTTTAAAGCATTTTCTGAAGGATCTTGAAGAAACTTTCTTATTTAATTATTACAACTTTTAAAAAGGAAATGCGGTAGAACATTAATCAGATTCAAGTCAGCTAAGGGTGTAACCTTAGGTTCCTTGAATCTAGACATGGCAAATTCAGTGCTTAGATGACAAACCCCAAGTGTTTCTTAAAATGTACACATATGGCACACATGTCACCCGGTGTTTGACAAGAAAATGAATTTAAAAGACTGGCTTATACACTACATTGATTGTCACATTATGGCTTCTTTTGCTAAAACTCAAAAAACTGTTACGAATTTTAATATATATTATCTACTTGGGATAAAAGGTTCTGTATTTGGCAAGCGAATAATAATAATATCAACATTCCCAAAATGTAAGCTTTCTAAAGGAGCTGTGTGAAAAAAGACACTCTCTCAGCTCTACTTCTTTTGGACAGAGAAATGTCAGCTAGATAATTTAAATTGAACCGATATTTTATTTCCACAGTAGGTTAATAAAGAAACAATAGATTCAACATTATTAAACTACATTATTTAATGTCATCTAGCACTTGAAAGCTCTTGTATTTTTTTTTTCCTCCAAAAATTTCCAGTAAAGTCATTTACTTTTCTCTTTAGGATATCCTGGTTTCTGTTGGTATAAGTGGTCAATAAATGATAACTTCATTCCTGGAACAGTAGATGATCTACACCAGTTGTCACAAGAGAAAATAAAATCTCTCACACAAATGTACACACACATACACACACACATCTTTCTAGAAGGCTATAGTTATACTGCATTTGAATCATTATTTAATAACCCAAAATATGTGCAAATATGAGCGTGTATGCATTTTCTTTTAATGTTAGCCATTTACTTGCCAAAGTAGCTGACAGAATTCTCCTTTAAAACTCAAATCTGAGGAAACAGAAACTGGAAGATACATACATGTAATTTTGATATCATTCCAATATGCTATGAGGTCCTAGTAATAGGAATAGTGCAATTTAAAAAATACATATTAAAAAACTGGAAATAGAACTGCCATATGACCCAGCAATCCCACTTCTGGGCATACACACTGAGGAAACCAGATCTGAAAGAGACACGTGCACCCCAATGTTCATCGCAGCACTGTTTATAATAGCCAGGACATGGAAGCAACCTAGATGCCCATCAGCAGATGAATGGATAAGGAAGCTGTGGTACATATACACCATGGAATATTACTCAGCCATTAAAAAGAATTCATTTGAACCAGTTCTAATGAGATGGATGAAACTGGAGCCCATTATACAGAGTGAAGTAAGCCAGAAAGATAAAGAACATTACAGCATACTAACACATATATATGGAATTTAGAAAGATGGTAATGACAACCCTATATGCAAAACAGGAAAAGAGACACAGATGTACAGAACAGACTTTTGAACTCTGTGGGAGAAGGTGAGGGTGGGATGTTTCGAAAGAACAGCATGTATATTATCTATGGTGAAACAGGTCACCAGCCCAGGTGGGATGCATGAGACAAGTGCTCGGGCCTGGTGCACTGGGAAGACCCAGAGGAATCGGGTGGAGAGGGAGGTGGGAGGGGGGACTGGGATGGGGAATAAGTGTAAATCTATTGCTGATTCATATCAATGTATGACAAAACCCACTGAAAAAATAAATTAAAAAAAAATACATATTTATTTATTTTTAATTGATTGATGACTGCTTTACAATATTGGTTTGATTTCTGGCATACATCAACATGAATTAGCCATAGGTGTGCATATGTCCCCTCCCTCTTGAATCTCCCACCCATCTCCCACCCATCCCCACCCCTCTAGGTTATGACAGAGCCCAGTTTGAATTCCCTGAGTCATATAGCAAATTCCCATTGGCTCTCTATATATGGTAGTGTAATTCATCCATGCTACTATCTCATTCATCACACCTGCTCCCTCTTCTCCCCCACCCTTGTCCGTAAGTATGTTCTCTATGTCTGCATCTCCATTGCTGCTCTGTGAACAGGTTCATCAGTACCATCCTTCTAGATTCTGTATATGCATTAATATACAATATTTGTTTTTCTCTTTCTGACTTACCTCACTCTGTATAATAGGCTCTGAGTTCATCCACCTCATTAGCACTGACTCAAATACATTCCTTCTTACGGCTGAGTAGGAATATCGCATTTTTCTTTCATTTTTAGCTAGATTACACATAATGACCCTATCTGGAAAATCTTATACGTTCAATACGTTTTAATGAACAAAAATACAAAAACACCTAGAGTAAGTGGTTAAAGCAGACCAGTTTGCCTGGAGTGCTACAGGAGGGACAGTAAAAAGGAATACAAAAAGAGATGAAGAGGGCTTCACTGGTGGCTCAGTGGTAAAGACTCTGCTGCCAGTGCAGGAGACATGGGTTTGATCCCTGGTCCAGGAAGATGTCACATGTTGTGGAGCAACTAAGCCCATGTACCACAATTTCTGAAGCCCTTGCACCCCAGAGTCCATGCTCTGCAGTGAGAAGCCGTTGCAAGAAGCACATGCACTTCAATTAAAGAAAAGCCTGTTCAGCAGCAAAGACCCAGCACAGCCAATTGCAAGTTTCCTCTCATACTGGGATAGAGGAGAAGCAATGTGGTTACTGCTGTAATCAATAATAATCTGTCTTGGTTTTGACAGCTAGTATTTACTTTCACAATAATATGAATAAATATAGACATTAAAATCATCAGTTCAAGATTGTCAAATTGTACATTTTAAATAGGTACAGTTTATTGTATATCAATTTTACTTTGGTAAAAGTGTAGAAAAGTAAATGATTATGAACTTGAGGGTGGTTTCTTACTCAGGTTTTGACCTGATGAAGAGAAAATAGCAAACATAAATCAGCAATTTTTTAAAAAGCAAAGTAGTTAAAGCCAGCAAACCCATGAAGCAGCAGTACTATATTAGTATTCATTTTAAATTTAATTTTGCTATTCTTTATAGAAAGTCCAGTTCTTCTTAGACCTAATTACTCTCATATTTTTTAGGTGTACTGCACCATTGATGGGAAACTCATTTGTGAAAACAGAATTTTTCAAAAATCCAGTGTCACAAAGATCAGTTGCTTTCCTTCTTTCCATTGATATACATGCTGTTGTGGGTTTTTAAAACCAAAGTATTCAAGGCTTGTTCTAGATGTATTTAAATTATAGCTATTTACATGTTTTTTTTTTAATATTGAACTTATTTTCCAGATAGGGTCATTATGTGTAATATAGTTAAGAATGGGAAAAATATAGTATTCCTATTAACTGGGACCTCACAGTATATTGGAATGATAACAAAATTACATTACTGTTAGAAAAGAAACTCATTGGATAGTAAATACTGGAGAATTCTGAGGTTATCTAGTCCCACTGCTTCATTTTGCAGGTGTAGAAGCACCCCACCATATATTTTATTTATTCTCCTGTGTGGATGATATTGAAGAATAGCATAGAAGGCAGTTAGAGTTTATTAGAAGAATGGCTGAGCAATATTTAGAAGCTAGCCAAGATTATTCATCATTCTCAAGTCTAAAACTATATCTTGTCTCTACATTAATATGTTAACTTAAAAAAAAAAAAAACTTTGTTGGTCTCTAATGTTTATCGCTCTTATTCCATTGTCACAAAACCCTAAATATGACAGGGAACATGAAGACCTGGAATAATAAATAACCTCTTGTTCTCCGTTGAACCATCTCGGTCCACATAATGAAACTGCAGTTAGTACTTTGACCACCTGAGTCAAAGACCTGACTCATTGGAAAAGACCCTGCTGCTGGGAAAGATGGAAAGCAAAAGGAGAAGGAGGTGGCAGAAGATAAGATAGTTATATAGCATCACTGACTCGATGGACATGAGTTTGAGCAAATTCTGGGAAATACTGAAGGACGGGGAAGGCTGGTGCGCTGCGGTCCATGGGGTGGCAGAGTCTGACACAACCCAACAACTGAACAACAACTTGGGAAGTGTGCTTCTAGGAAACTTCCTAAGAATAACTAGTACGCTCGATTTGGCCCCTTCCTTTTTATTTCCCTTCCTCATTCTTGCAATCTGGAATATGTGTGGTATTTGGGGAATAAAGAAAAATCTTGACAATGAGTCAGGGGTCACAAGTGGAGCTGGGTTGAGAAGACAGAATTTTTTTTTTTTTTCTCTGCAACAATTATGGAATCACCATAACAACTATAGATTACTCTCAGAGCTTTTATGTTGGAAAGAAATACACTTCTATGAACTACCTTGGATTTTATATCATTATCAGCTCAACCTAACTTTAGCCAAGAGAGAATTCTGCTTTGGAAGTAGATTGCTACAAAACCTAAAAATGTTGGCATTGGCTTAGTAGAAGTGACCAGGCAATAGGCAGGGAAAAGTTGGAGACAGATTGGAAAGCTGATGATCCTTTTTATGAGAGAGAAAACAACAAAACAAAACATATGATTAAAGAGTGACTTGTTTCACTGTAGAAGCCAGAACATATTCCAACCAAAGTGTTGTTGTGGGGAAATTACAGAAAAATGTTTAATGCTGATGTATATTGTTCACATTTTGCTGCTTTCAGCCAAATTCTATGAAAGAGGCAATTTAGGCTTAATCTGGCCAGGATGTAAGATGAGAAGGTAATAGAGTAGAAACTAAAAAAGGAAGGAGTTTTCTGCCTGTGACCTACCATCTAAAATTTCTGAGTTTGATATTTTGGAGTCCTGAAGGGCTTAAGAAGCCAATAGAAGTTAGCCATGAGTGTTCTCCCCCGCCCCCCAACCCCACCCCCATGTATCAGTGTTGACAACTAAGATGTTGCTGTAATATATAGATTTCAGACTACTGGCTCACAAGGTATTTGAAGTGTTGCTTTTCTAGCCATGTCCATGTGTCAGATATACTTTAGGTATTTCCCTGAGAAGTAGAGAAAGTGGAAAAATACACAATGGCATAGGCTTAATACTCAGAACTACATCCACATAAACACTTTGGATGATGTTGTTGCAAATAAAAGTTTCTGGGAAAAAAATAAATTAGAAAAACACTTTGTTTAGATTGGAATTTATTTCCAAAAGAATTGAAAAACATGGCCTACAAAATCATATTCACTTTTTAAAGGTACATCTTCAGACTATCAAACATATTACAGCAGGAGGAAGTCTATAAGACTGTGAAGCCCACACTGAACGACTATCTATTGCTTTTATTTGACATTTACTTTAATTATTTTCCAATAATACTCAAGAAAGAATGCCCAGAGAGAGCCGGGGTCTCAAAGGAAAATATGCAGATCAGGGGGAGGAACTCATAAAAAGAACTGGATCTGACAGATGCCATATTAGAACCAAGGAATTTATTTTACTCCTGGGAAAGTCTTTAAACATTCAAGCCAATAGAATATAACAATTTCTATAAATGCAAAGAAGAAAAGGAAAGATACCCATTTGAATGCAGAGTTCCAAAGAATAGCAAGAGATAAGAAAGCCTTCCTCAGTGATCAGTGCAAAGAAATAGAGGGAAGCGATAGAATGGGAAAGACTAGAGATCTCTTCAAGAAAATTAGGGATACCAAGGGAACATTGCATGCAAAGATGGGCTCAATAAAGGACAGAAATGGTATGGACCTAACAGAAGCAGAAGATATTAAGAAGAGGTGGCAAGAATACACAGAAGACCTACACAAAAAACATCTTCATGACCCAGATATCTATGATGGTGTGATCACTCACCTAGAGCCAGACGTCCTGGAATGTGAGGTCAAGTGGGCCTTAGCAAGCATCACTACAAACAAAGCTAGTGGAGGTGATGGAATTCCACTTGAGCTCTTCAAATCCTAAAAGATGATGCTGTGAAAGTGTTGCACTCAATATGCCAGCAAGTTTTGAAAACTCAGCAGTGACCACAGGACTAGAAAAGGTCAGTCTTCATTCCAATCCCAAAGAAGGCAATGCCAAAGAATGTTCAGACTACCCACAGTTGCACTCATGTCACACACTAACAAAGTAATGCTCAAAATTCTCCAAACCAGCCTTCAACAGTATGTGATCCATGAACTTCTAGATGTTCAACCTGGATTTAAAAAGGCAGAGGAACTAGAGATCAAATTGCCAACATCCGTTGGATCATCAGAAAAGCAGGAGAGTTCCAGAAAAACATCTACTTCAGCTTCATGAACGAAGCCAAAGCCTTTGACTGTATGGATCACAACAAACTGTGGAAAATCCTTAAAGAGATAGGAATACCAGACCACCTGACCCGCCTCCTGAGAAGTCTGTATGCAGGTCAAGAAGCAATAATTAGAACTGAACATGGAAAAACAAACTGGTTCCAAATTGGGAAAGTAGTACGTCAAGACTGTATATTGTCACCCTGCATATTTAACTTATATGTAGAGTACATCATGAGAAAAACCAGGCTAGATGAAGCACATGGTGAAATCAAGATTGCCAAGAGAAATATCAATAACCTCAGATATGCAGATGACACCACCCTTATGGCAGAAAGTGAAGAAGAACTAAAGAGCCTCTTGATGAAAGTGAAAGAGGAGAGTGAAAAAGTTTGCTTAAAACTCAACATTCAGAAAACTAAGATCATGGCATCCGGTCCCATCACTTCATGGCAAATAGATGGAGAAACAGTGGAAACAGTGACTGACTTTGTTTTTCTGGTCTCCAAAATCACTGCGGATGGTGATTGCAGCCTTGAAATTAAAAGACGCTTGCTCCTTGGAAGGAAAGTTATGACAAACCTAGACACCATATTAAAAAGCAGAGACATTACTTTGCCAACAAAGTTCCATCTAGTCAAGGCTATGGTTTTTCCAGTGGTCATGTATGGATGTGAGATTTGGATTATAAAGAAAGCTGAGTGCCGAAGAATTGATGCTTTTGAACTGTGGTGTTGGAGAAGACTCTTGAGAGTCCCTTGGACTGCAAGGAGATCCAACCAGTCCATCCTAAGGGAGATCAGTCCTTGGTGTTCATTGGAAGGACTGATGTTGAAGCTGAAACTCCAATACTTTGGCCACCTGATGAGGAGAGTTGACTCATTTGAAAAGACCCTGATGCTGGGAGGGATTGGGGGCAGGAGGAGAAGGGGACGACAGAGGATGAGGTTGTTGGATGGCATCACCGACGCAATGGACATGTGTTTGGGTGGACTCCGGGAGTTGGTGATGGACAGGGAGGCCTGGCGTACTGTGCTTCATGGGGTCGCAAAGAGTTGGACATGACTGAGTGACTGAACTGAATTGAAAATACTCTAGATTGTGACTGCAGCCATGAAATTAAAAGATGCTTGCTCCTTGGAAGAAAATTTATCACCAATGTAGACAGCATATTAATAAGCAGAGATATTACTTTGCCAACAAAAGTCCATCTAGTCAAAGCTGTGGTTTTTCCAGTAGTCATGTATGGATGTGGGAGTTGGACTATAAAGGAAACTGCGCACAGAAGAATTGATGCTTTTGAACTGTGGTGTTGGAGAAGAATCTTGAGAGTTCCTTGGACTGCAAGGAGATCCAACCACTCCATTCTAAAGGAAATCAGTCCTGAATATTCATTGGAAGGACTGATATTGAAGCTCAAGCTCCAATACTTTGGCCACCTGATGCTAAGAACTGACTCGTTGGAAAAGACCCTGATGCTGGGAAAGATTGAAGGTGGGAAGAGAATGGGATGGCAGGAGGAGACGATTGGATGGCATCACTGAGTCAATGGACATGAGTTTGAGTAGGCTCCAGGAGTTAGTGATGGACAGGGACGCCTGGTGTGCTATAGTCCATGGGGTCGCAAGCAGTCAGACAGGGTGAACATCTGAACTGACTATATGCTTTACATACTCCTTTTTTTAAATTATTGGAGAAGGCAAAGGCACCCCACTCCAGTACTCTTGCCTGGAAAATCTCATGTATGGAGGATAGTTTCATGGTTATTCCATGCCTATTATTCTATTGTATAACAGGTATTTTGTAAGCAATCAACTTGCCTAGATTTATTTTCAATGGATCTCATTTGCTGAGGCTTGAATTAATTATACATTTCAGTTCATGACATATTACCTATATTGACCTGTAAAAGTCATTTACACATGAATATATGAGAGTGTGACTGTACGTATTTATGTATATATGTGTTTTTGCATATACCTATTTATTTACTTTCTATCTTTCTGAACCAGATGGAGAGGCTTATATGTATGCAATAGGTCCTGGACTTTGAAGCAGGTGTAATGGTGGTGTCTTTTCAGGTAGGTTGAGTATTTTTTTTATTCCAGAGGAATGATGTGTATTGATCATTTAAGGGTGAAAGATTGAGAGTACCGAAGTGCTTATGGGGCCCTGATATTCTTTCCTTCATTCTTATGTGGTAGTAAAATCCCAGACTATTAGCTGGTGTGTTCTTATTTGGAAAAAAAGATTTTCTTGGCAATGAGGTATGGCCTCATTTCTACATCTGTGACTACATTTTTAATCAGAGATGCATGTGAAAGTGACAGCAAGCAACTTCCAGGAGCTATTAGAAGAAGACAGACTCTTATTTATTCCTTGCTTCTTTTCTTTGTCACTCCATCCTTCCTGGTGACTATGATGAGGATTTTGTTTTCTGGGTTGGATTAGTAATGATGGTCGTGTGGATTTCTGATGACCTTAGGAATGCATTATCAGCCCTGATTGCTTATGTTTGAAATTTATATTTTAGGGAAAGAACCCCTCTCTTATTTAATTCACCCCTATTTTGGCAATTCTAATTGATAAACCTAACATGTTTCATACACAAATAATAGTTAAATTTGGTTATTTACTTTATCATTTTTAAAGGGTAGAGGATAATGCCAAGATAAGAGGACAAAGAATCCATGGTTGTTAAAAACTTTAACCTCATTTAAATTAACAGTAATGAGTTTAGTGTTTGGAATACATAAGACATCTTGTACTTGTTTATTTTTTACATCCATATTTCCTTATTATTGTCCTTTAAGAGATGAGGAAAAGGAAAGTTTTAGAGGATAAATAAAAATGCCCTAAATCAAACAACTGATAAATGACTTAACTGAGATTTAAACTCAAGCCTGACACAGGGTAGGTGATAATAACTTTAGGCTACATATACTCTCATTCCTAATAGGAAGTGAGAATTAAATTTAATCATAGAGTAATGACAATTCTTGCCAAAGATGACAAATGTAGATATCCAGCCAGCACAAATCAATAATTATGATTTCATTAGTCAGGATCAGAAGTTCCAGTAGAAGAGTAGGTGAGAAGAAAACTCTAAGAACACTATATATATATATATATATATAGAGAGAGAGAGAGAGAGAGAGAAAGGAATAAGATACAAGAGACTATAACAGGGTAGACCAACAGAATTAGAGATAACAGAACCTAGATATTGTGATAAGATTAAGTTCAATGGCTTTTCTTGTAGCTCAGTTGGTAAAGAATCAGCAGGAGACCCTGTTTCAATTCCTGGGATGGGGAGAGTCCCCTGGAGAAGGGATAGACTAACCACTCCAGAATTCTTGGGCTTCCCTGATGGTTCAGACAGTAAAGAATGTGCAGTGTGGGAGACCTGGGTTCGATCCTGGGTTGGGAAGATCCCCTGGAGAAGAAAACAGCTGCCCACTTCAGTATTCTGGCCTGGAGAATTCCATGGCAGGCTATAGTCCATGGGATCACAAAGAGTCAGACAATAAAAAGAAAAAGGGGAGCTAGCAAAAGAAATGAGAAAACACAATTGTCATGGAGACATAAAGGAAAGGACATTTCTATGCAAACTAATCTCAGCTGGATCAGTCATCTTTGGTAACACTTCTAAATTAAACAACTTTAGAAATGTAGAATTTAAAAAATGAATTTTACACCAAATGATTAAAAGTAATAGTTTTGCTCATTTTAAAATTGAAAATGCTACTAACATTTCATAGATTTGTTTTTAGATGAAGACATCTTCATAATGCACATTTTATTCAAAACCGAACCATGGATTATGTAGAAGGGAGAATTATGTTAACAGACATATTTATACTTCATCCTCTTGGTATAATCAATTTTCATCTCTTTTCTACAACTGGATTGTATCAGTTATCACAAAACTTTAAGCACATTGTCATCAATATCCAATTATTAAACAGATAGCATTGACATCATTATGAAAAAGGGAAAATATGGGCCATGTTTAGTTTAAATGAGAAAAATACATTAACTCAGCTTTTTAGTATTTTGGAAGCATTCTGAATTTTACTTGCCCCAGGAAAGTTAGTAGAATTGTTATGTTAAGACACTTTAAAATGTTTGATGCTATTTTTCAGGAAAGAACATTCAGAAATTTGAAAAATTGTTGGCAACATATTTTTTAGGCAAATTATCATAAGACCTGCAATAAGTGGAAATATAAACTATGCTATGAGGGATAAAATAATGATCAACAATTTTTACATATTTGTTTTCAGTAAAATTACTTCTACAGTTGTGAAAATTGTCACTTCCTTTGAGTTTATATTCAAGCCAACCTCGACTATTTTCATCTGCTTCTCTAATTACTATATTTAGATCTCAATTTTACTTCTGACATTTCTCAAAACATTTATGATTTCCATAATATGTGCATCTTTAGTAGAAATTAGAGATTTAAAAACTTTTAAAAACTTACTATATTATTTAAAATAATATTTAATTTTCTAGTTAATTGATTCTACTAACAAAGTATGTGCAAAGATGTTAATTATACCTATAATTTACCTATATATCTATCTAAACCACGGAATGAAAATGAAATGTTAAATAAATATTAAATAACTGGACAACATATTGGTAAGTTATAGGATAGAATTGTCAGGCGAGTGTATTCTTGTTTCTGTCGTCTCGACAAATATTTGAAGTGATGGATGTTAGAGCCCTCAGAATGTCATAGCTCTCAGACAGACCGTTTTAGCTCTCAGATCTTAGACAGACCATGTTATAGCTCTCAGGTCTCGAACAGATGATGTTATAGCTCTTAGACAGATTAGTGTTACAGCTCCGTGTTACAGCTCAATTTTATTAAGAAAATAGCAGGAAAATACATCCTCGAGGTGTGAGGGCATACCGACCCAAAGACGAAGAGGAGAGAGAGCCCTGGCCCTTTGGCTCCTCTTTTTATAGGTTTTTTCCTCCCCCTTGGGCCTGCCCTATGTAAACTGGGCTAGCCAGAAGTGCTGTTTGTTCTACCTGAGGTCCTCACTCTGGTCCTCGGACTTTCCTTTGACCTTCCTTTGTTCTGTTTTCATGGGCTTTTCCCTTCCTTGCTTTTAGCCACCGCCATTTTGGACTCCTGTTTCCTAGTATAAATACATAACAGAATTATGTCGGATTATTGAAATGTCATTTAGCAAGGAAAAATACATCTGGCATTTCTCAGTTATCTGAGGTAAGGGTTCAGTTTTCAGACGAAATCTGTGGGCTGCATGCGGTGCTTCCCTTGTAACTACAAAGCATTATGGCAAATCCCATCCAGCAGTCCCTGATCATCTTTCTAATGCTTATATATAGATCTGTTTCATTACCTGATCATCAATTTACACCATCCCAAACCCTGTGGGACAATTGGTCTAGATTGGTCTAGATTTTTGAAATAGAAAGCCCTGTTTAGAAGTTATCTAAACAGCCTTCAATGGCTGTCATCTTTTCCTTTGAAGCCCCGATAGCATGAGAAAGAGAGGTGACGCATTAACAAAGGTTTCCCAGGTTAATCTCCTAGGAAGGGAGACTAAAACCTTTTATTCCTTCCCCAAAATTCCATTATCTGGAGAACACAGTGTGATAAAACTACATTTCCAATAGATGCTACATTAATTTTTAAAAGCGAAAGTGTTAGTTGCTTAGTCATGTCCTACTCTTTGCAACCCTGTGGACCGTAGTCTGCCAGGCTCCTCTGTCCATGTAGCTCTCCAAGCAAGAATGCTGGAGTGGGTAGCCATTCCCTTCTCCAGGGGATCGTCCCAACCCAGGGATTGAACATAGGTCTCCGGCATTGCAGGCAGATTCTTTACCATCTGAGTCACCAAGCGAGCCTCATTAATTTTTAAAAGGAATAATCGCTACAAAAAAGCATATCAACTCAGATGTCATTTATGACATTATCATTATTAATATATCCTGTCAAAAATCAAAGAGATAATTGAGGGCCACCCCTAGAACTGAGACCCTCTAATATTCATTCTAGTGTTTATTTCTATTATACAAACATTAGTCAATATTTGGATTTAAATGTCCTCAAAATCTTTCTCTGTCTTACAACTGAAATTTACATGCATAGATTCACATACATGGTATCACTAGATTTATTTCTCTTTTTGTAAGTTTCTGAGAAAAACTTTAAGGCAGGGGAGTGGGAACACCATCTCATTAACTAAGTACACTAGTTCGCTAGTTCGTTTTACTCTTTTAGAACCATGGAAGGCAACACCACTGAGTCACAGTGAGTGTAGGAGGAATCTGAAGTAGCAATTTGTATAAACGTCTCCTGATCTTAATATCTACCCTCTGAAAAAGCTACTCAACTAGTAGTGAAAGTGAGTCACTACATCAGTTTTCATTATTTTCTATTTACTTAAGTTTTTGAAATTCAGTCAAGTATAAAAGTATACACTCTTAAGATGTGTTTCTTTTTATATTTGCATGGTATAAAAGTAAGTTTCTTACATTTTTCTGTGAAGAAAACATTGCAATAAGACTTTATTCTAATAAAATTATTGACCAGAGCAAAGGACTTAAGACTGTTTCAAATAAGCTGTTGCATAAAATATTCCAATAAATCTAGACAGGTAGTAATCAACAATACAGATAATTGCATGTAAATGTAAAACTGACAGCTATGTTCAGTGGCTGATAAACTATCTTCAGACACACAAAAAAATTAAAATGAGAAGCCTGGGGAAATGATGATATTCTTATATGAGAAATCAAAAGATTTCACCTTTTGTAATAACCTGCTGTGAGATCAGGACAGTGTTAAATCCATCAATCATTTACTTGAAAACTCTTCTAAATGTGTATTTCCTCAGCCTTTACGGTGAAAAACATAACATATAAAATCAATGAAGGACCCACCTTCAATCCATGCCACTTTTTATCTCTTAAATTTAATTTAGTGCTTATATTAATCATTGATTCTAATCACTCTGGGCTTCCCTGGTGGCTCAGGCAGTAAAGAATCTGCCTGCAATGGTGGAAACCCGTGTTTGATCCCTGGGTTGGGAAAATCCCCTGGAGAAGAGAATGGCTACTCACTCCTGTATTGTTACCTGGAGAATTCCATGGACAGAGGAGCCTGGCAGTCCATGGAGTCGCAAAGAGTCAGATACAACAGAGCAACTAATATTTTCACTTAACCTTCTAACCATTCTAACCCTATTCTACTTTTCTTTCCAACCAAATGAGTAATGCAATTTTCAGTTTCCCCACTGAAAATAATTCAAGGTTTTCATCAGAGATAGTATTGTTATTATATAAAGACATGGACCTTGGATGGAATCAAAATACATGAATACTTATCTGGGCAGTGATTAACTGCAAACTTGCAATATTGTCTGACTCAGTTTTTTCATGAAGTGAGTGCAGCCATAATGTATCTAATATATACTTTAAAATAAATGCTTATAGAAATATAATGTACCTATAGAAAAATGCCTAAATCATAACTTTCTGGCATATCAAATATTCATAATGTAAACTCATTCATACAACCATGATTCAGGTAAAGAAATAGAATATTACTAGCTTGATAGCCACCTCAGACCTCTTACATGTCACTAAACCCTACTTCCGAAAATATCATCACTGATATGTCCTAATTTTTCCCACCCTTGAACTTTATACGTTGATATATAGAATATGTAAATTTCTGCATCAGACTTCTTACTTAACATTATCTTTAATTAATGGCTTAGTAAGACAACATACACTTCACTGGTGGCTCAGTGGTAAAGAATCCACCTGCCAAATGCAGGAGACATGAGTTCAATCCCTGGGTTGGGAAGATCCCCTGGAGAAGGAAATGGCAACCCACTTCAGTATTCTTGCCTGGGAAATCCCACTGGACAGAGGAGCCTGGCAGGCTACAGTCCCTTTTTGGGGGACCACAAAATAAGGGTAAGACACTACTTGGCAATTAAACAACAAGACAATATATATTAGATAAGACTTCCTAGTTTATGTTCCTTCTACAAGTGTGTCTTGGTTATTTCTGGCCATCTGTATTCCTTTATACTTTCTCAGAATATATTTGGCTCTCCCCCTCCAAACAGCTATCATTTCTTATTAGGAATGCATTAAATCTACAGATCAACTTAACTGGCATCTTTAAATGTCTTCTGATTCATGAATATGTATATTCTCCCCTTAAATTGGATTTTCTTTCATCTTCCTCAATGATGTTTTGTGGTTTAGTGTTAACTAATTTTGTACTGCTATCATAAAATAGTCAGTTCAGTTCAATCACTCAGTCATGTCCAACTCTTTGTGACCCTATGGACTGCAGCACACCAGGCTTCCCTGTACATCATAAAATAATTGCTATGCATTCAATCACCTTGATAATACTATATAAATGGTATTCCTTAATTCTCTCATCCTAGGTCCACCCTTTTCACCATGAAACTCACCTAGGTTCTACTTCTGATCTCTAAAGTTGTTTTTGGACCTACTTAATTGTCTTTCCTACTTTCCCCAGAGAGCCTTATTATTGAATTTAAACATCAAAGACATTAAGAAGGAAATAATAAAGATTTAACAAATGAGTTTGGTTAATTGGCATAGCTATCATGCATTCTGTTGCTTGAAAACAATTTAAGATATAATTTATTAAATTAGTGTTTATATAACTACTAGTACAAATCAGAAGTTGTAATTCTATAAATATTCAACTAAAAATGAAAAAAAATAAAGCCTATAAATGTGCACAATCCAAAAAACAGACCTCTTTTGATTTTCAGTGTGTTTTTATGACTAATTTCATCAGTTTAATCTTCAGTCAAATATATAATGAAAACTCCAAAATAGTCCTTCTTAGTTTTCCTTATAATATTTCAGTGATTAATAACAGTAATCAGAATAAATTATGAACATAAATTACTAAGAAATATTTAATAATATCCAAAGCTCAGAATAATGCTTCATGATATCAGAGCGGTTTAGAGAGACTTGATAGAGAGACAGAGTGACGGAGACAAGGGAGAGAGACAGGAAGGAAAAAGAGAGACAGGAGAAGGAAAAAGAAGAGGTTACAATTCCAAGCATTTCTTTAATATCACTGACTCATGATACCAAATAGGATTCTTTGCACATTAGGAAAGAAAAATTTCAGAAACCTGCTAATGTCAGAATCATAGTGGGCTAAATAAGAACAGATGCTAACAATTTTGTCCTCATTCAAAAACAAAACAGAACCAAATGGATTTATCCATATTTGGTAATTTGACTATTTCCAATACATGTTATTCTATTTTATTCTGAAAATCCTAAATCCTCACTGATTTTTCTTTAACTGTTCCCAGCCTTCCTCCTACAACAATTCTATATTTATTGTTACTCCTACTTGATAAACTGTGCTAGCTCCAAAGTGTGTTTCTTTTCCATTTGTTTCAGCATTTCATGCTGTTTGTTAGTCATTAAAATTTCTCTTTTCTTTATACATGTAAAAATCACTTGGGAAGCATGCATTATCATGATTTCTAAAATAATTTTGGTAAGAAAACAGCCAACTGTATTTCTAAATAGCAATTTTCAAAATAAAATGCTGTTCCTTTAAAAAAAAATCAAGAAATTCAATACTTTGTAGATGGAAAGGTTAGAATAAATTAACCTCAGAATAAATTGTTAGAATAAATTGTTTCATATTGTTTTAATTTGGCCAGAAAATTATATTTGTGTCCTTGAAATTTTCATTAGCAGTATTTACTTTGCATGTGACTCCAAAGTGGGCTTCCCAGGTGGCACTAGGGGTAAAGAACACACCTGCCAATGCAGGAGACATAAGAGATGTGGGTTTATTCCCTGGATCAGGAAGATCCCCGGAGGAGGGCATAGCAACCCACTCCAGTATTCTTGCCTGGAGATTTCCCATGGACAGAGGAACTTGGCAGGCTCCACAGGGTAGCAAACAGTTGAAAACAACTGAAGCTACTTAGCACACATGCATGCACGCCCATTATTCCAAAGTAAAGAGAAGAAACACCGGTGACTATTCAACCCTGGCAATAATATTTTTATCTGTTTAAATATATGAGTGAACACAGAAATATCTTGAGAGTATTTAGAAATAACATACCAGAAATATTTACAACAGTCAATGTAAAAAAATTGATTAAGGATTATTATTATGTCCAGAATTGTCCTAGTAATCATGTAATACATTCATAGTTCATCCTTACTTAAAATGTGGTGAATGTTCTTTAGTCAGTTGTTTTCTTTTTACTCCGAGTGGCAGCAGTGAAGCCAATAGCCACGATTGGTTCGTATTTATATGGGACTATTGGAAAAAAATAACAGTAGTTTATAATCAGTGTCATCTTGGCCAATATCAAACACGAGTCACTTAGTGAAGACTATTTCTAAAGACTTAATTGCCAAATTCACATTCATCAGATTTAATGATTCTTAAGTAATGGGATAGCTTTGACTTTTAAAAACATTTTTACTCCTTCCATGTATTGTAATACACAAACCTTTGCTTAAATGTACTTTAAACTACTAAAAATAAAAACTTTCTTCATCATATTTAGCAAAATTAAAACTAAAAATATAATAGTATAATTATATAGTATATACAGAATATATTGTAGTGTGTTGTGTATATATATATATTTATAGAATATATATTGTATAGCATTATTTAGTACAAATGAAGAATTTACATCTTTTATTTTTTTCTATTTGAAAACAATATTTGCTTGAACTCACAGTACCTCACTTGTAGTTCATTGACTTCACTATTTTGAGTAGTTTTGCCTCATTTTGACAATTTTCTTAGTAGTTTGGCTGGTTGTTTTATACAAATAATCACCTTATTAAATGTAAAACAAATGTTTCGTCATACAGAGCCAATGACTTACACTTAATTGTGTGTGTTTATGTGTGTGTGTGTATTCTAAAGAGACTTTATCTTCCCTTTTAATTGCTTTACTAATTTCTTCTCACCTTATTTCTCTTTTCTATCTACTTGCATCTCCTATTAGTTAGAAGACAGACAATCCAACCCCTTTTGGAATTTTCCTTTCCAATTATATGTTTTTCTGTTTGTTTCTTTCATTTGTGGGATGGGTTTCTCCTCTGTTTATGAAAAAGCATTGAATGTGTCATTGATACCTGACTTAAAACTCAACATTCAAAAAACGAAGATCATGGCATCCGGTCCCGTTACTTCAGGGCAAATAGAAGGAGAAATAATGGAAACAGTGACAGATTTCACTTCTTGGCCTCCAAAATCGCTTCAGATGGTGACTGCAGCCATGAAATTAAAAGACACTTGCTCCTTGGAAGAAAAGCTATGACAAACCTAGACAGCATATTAAAAAGCAGAGATGTTACTTTGCCAACAAAGATCTGTGTAGTCAAAGCTATGGTTTTCCCAGTAGTCATGTATGGATGTGAGAGTTGGACCATAAAGAAGGGTGAGCACCAAAGAACTGATGCTTTTGAACTGTGGAGTTGGAAAAGACCTGAGAGTCACTTGGACTGTAAGGAAATCAAACCAGTAAATCTTAAAAGAAATCAACCCTGAATATTCATTGGGGACTAATGCTAATGCTGAAGCTCCTATATCTTGGCCACCAGATGCGAAGAAGCTACTTATTGGAGAAGAGCCTGATGCTGGGAAAGATAGAAGGCAGGAAGAGAATGGGAAGACAGAGGATGAGATGGTTGGTTAGCATCACCAGCTCAATGGACATGAGTTTGAGCAAACTCCAGAAGATGGTGAAGGACAGGGAAGCCTGGCGTGCTGCAGTCCATGGGGTTGCAAGCAACCGAACAACGGCAACAACACTGAATGTGTCTTCCAAACTTATATGGAATTTTTAAAACAATAATCTTTTACTTTCTGATACTGTTGAGCATTTCTTCTACTAGCTCACTTTCCTCATTTATAGATTTATATTATTACAAAATCTTTCTGAGATGAAAATTAGTGTTTATTGGAATATTTGCCTATAATGTTTTAAAATATAGAAATAAAATGTTAAATGTGTAAGTCTCTCTAAACCTTTTATTTATTATTTTCATACTTCTTCAAGTATGTCTTCAATGTTGCTGGTTGATTCATATTTCAGAAAGCATTAATATGAAAGCTTACTGGGAATTACATGAGCAAAACTGTTTATATGCCAGAATGAATGACAAGATGACCATAAAGATACTTAAGCATTATTTTGTAGGATATTGACTTAGATAATGACAATCCTTAATATTAGACCCATGCATAAGCCATCATTTCTACCACCTATTGCATTCATAGGTGTAATCCATAAGATCTTCAGCATCAAAGATGGTATCTGGAAAAGTCATCATGGCCAAGTAGTTCACTAGTTTTCATATACAGTAAATGCTTTTTGGGTATCGATATGTGATATAAAAGATACACTCTGAATTATTATTACTATAGATATACCGATAAAACTCTTTCCTAGGCCTCTAAAGAAACCATTTATTTCCCAATTTCCCTCATTCTTGATTATTGGCACACAGGCCAAGCAATTTGGATATGCCCATGATTCCATGTATGTCTTTACTTTGAAGAATCTTTAAACACAAAGCATATAACTGCATATATTGCTCAAAGAACACCAAAATCTTTTAGGGCCATGTATGAATAGAACTATAGATTTTTTCCTAGCCAGGATAATAACATCTTCTTCCTAAACAAAGGTTAAGATTGTTAGCAGCCCCTTGTAAGATTGATATTTCCTAATCTCAGGCTTCCTCAGTGTGACAAAAGAAACCCACTGGATTCACAATATCCACCTGAGCCTACCTCTGTATTACTCCCCAGGGATTTTGAGGAGGACAGGAATGGCTGTTGTATACATGTACCTAAGATGTCTTGCTACGCTGTGAGTAATAAAAGCCTTTGTCTCTGAACCAGGAGCCTTCTGTCAACATCTATGAAATTGTGACAAGATCACTTGTTAACTTCAAAGTAGGAAAAAATCTTATTTAGCTTATCTTTTCAAGTATTTCTGATTTGTATCCATATCTCTGGGCCAGAAACACACCTGATCATGCCATTACAATAGAAAGAAAATTTTTAGCTTGAAGTTTTTCTTTTTTTTTTTTTTTTAATCAAGCTTTAACAATTCTTTAAAACAAGTCACCTAAGGTAAGACAATTCAAAAACTCTTTATTTTCAGATTTAATTTAAAAGCACTTTTTAGGGTTAATATGAGGATAATGGAATTAGGGGCTGTGTAAGTATGTATGTAAAAGTGTTTGAGAGGAAAATACAGAAATTCAAAACGTGTTTGTACTGTGAGGCATCATATCAATTATTGGGAATAGGTTAGGAATTCACTATATTAAGTCAAATCTGAAATTACTGAATGGCATTTAAACAAAAGTTTTCCTTCAACTTATATAAAAGAGTCTCTTTAGTATATAGAATTGTGGCATTTATTGTTTTTACACTAGAATGAACAGAACAGTAGTGTCAAATATACAAAAGAGCTCCCGAGTTTGGCCTAGAACTGAGTTACCGAAAATATCACTTTTGCTAAGTGATAAGTATAGTAATGTTAAACAATTATTAAAAATATTAAAAATAGCCAAATGAGATTTAGAAATCATTATGTTTAAACATTCCAACAAATTATATGCTGATAACTTTAATATATTAAATCAAATTTCTAATATAGAAATATTTTAAAACAATAGTAACAATTTTCTGTAGTTCTAAACTAGTCTATCTGTGTGCTCAGTTGTGTTCGACTCTTTGTGACCCCATGGACTGTAGCCACCAGTCTTGTCTGTCCAGGGATTTCCCACTCAAGAACACTGGAGTGGGTAGCCGTTCCCTTCTCCAGGGGATCTTCCCAACCCAGGAATCAAACCCACGCCTCCTGGGTCTCCACAGGGGACCAGGTAAAGCACTCTTTACCACAGACCTGAGAATCCCTCAAAAGTAGTAATAAATATCAAATGTATAATTTCAGTTACTAACTATATGTAAAATGAGTAACCTACACAGCCAGGTGAGCATGATGATAGAAAAGTGATTGTCACATCTTGAGAATCTGTGCAAGATGACATTCAGCATTGAAGAGAGAGCACTGGATTTCAGCAACAGTAGAATTGGATGATGCCTACACATTCTGTTTCACCTAGAGCCAGACATCCTGGAATGTGAAGTCAAGTGGGCCTTAAGAAGCATCACTAGGAACAAAGCTACTGGAGGTGATGGAATTCCAGTTGAGCTATTCAAAATCCTAAAATATGATGCTGTTAAAGTGCTACAGTCAATATGCCAGTAAATTTGGAAAACTCAGCAGTGGCCACAGGACTGGAAAATGTCAGTTTTCATTCCAATCCCAAAGAAAGGCAATACCAAAGAATGTTCAAACTACTGCACAATTTCCCTCATCTCACATGCTAGCAAAGTAATGCTCAAACTTCTCCAATCCAGGCTTCCACATTACGTGAACCTAGAACTTCCTGAAGTTCAAGCTGCATTTAGAAAAGGCAGAGAAACCAGAGGTTAAATTGAAAACATCTTTTGGATCATCAAAAAAGCAAGAGAATTCCAAAAAAAATCTACATCTGTTTTATTGACTATGCCAAAGCCATTGACTGTGTGGATCACAACAAACTGAACTGAACTACACAGTCTGTTAATGAATAACCTGGCAATTAATTTCACAACTCTGAGAATTGGTGTCCTAATATATAAATTTAAAATAATAAAAGTTTATGCTCCATTTCTTATACAGTTCAGTCACTCAGTCATGTCTGACTCTTTGCAACCCCATGGACTGCAGCACTCCAGGCCTCCCTGTCCTGTTCATCACCAACTCCCAGGGTTTACTCAAACTCATGTCCATCAAGTCGGTGATGCCGTCCAACCATCTCATCCTCTGTCATCCCCTTCTCCTCCCACCTTCAATCTTTCCCAGAATCAGAGTCTTTTCAAATGAGTCAGTTCTTCACATCAGGTGGCCAAAGTATTGGAGTTTCAGCTTTAGCATCAGTCCTTCAAATAAGTATTCAGGACTGATTTCCTTTAGGATGGACTGTTGAACTCCTTGCTGTCCAAGGGACTCTCAAGAGTCTTCTCCAACTCCACAGTTCAAACACATCAATTCTTTGGCAATTCTCAGCTTTCTTTGTAGTCCAAATCTTACATCCATACATGACTACTGGAAAAACCATAACTTTGACTAAAAGGATCTTTGTTGGCAAATTAATGTCTCTGCTTTTAATATGCTGTCTAGTTTGGTCATAACTTTTCTTCCAAGGAGCAAGCGTCTTTTAATTTCATGGCTGCAATCACCATCTGCAGTGATTTTGGGAGCCCCCCAAAAAATGAAGTTTGCCATTATTTCCCCATCTATTTGCCATGAAATGATGGGACCAGATGCCATGAAACCTTGATCAAATAAGAATGGATACAGACTCTTCCGTATGTTTTGTCTATGTTAGGTTTATAATAAATATCTTTTTGTGCCAAAATCACCTTATACATTTCAGCTTCTCTTACTTGCTCATGAACTGCCAAGACACCGCAACATGATCCTGTTCAATCCTGCAACTCTCAAATACCTAGCACATTCCATGTGTATAATTGATCTTTTTGACAGATCTTATTTTTTAAAACCATGCTGAGAATGCTCATTGAACTTTTACAGTTAGGTATAAGCAGTCTGTATAGAATTATTATCTTATTTATTACATCAGGCTGAACAAAAACACATCATATATGTTTTTAACAATTACTATGGATAACATACCTACATTCATTTCCAAAAGAAATAAACTTAATATTTAATTATGTCCCTGATCAGGTACGTCAGTTCTTTTACAGGGTTTCCTCATCTGCAAAATGAAGATAAAAATTTCTCTATTTTTGTGTCCTGGACGGCATTAAATTGAAAGAAGTAAAATGTGTCAACATTTGATATGATGAGAAAAAACATAAATTCTAAATATCTTAATTAGTGATATCATTACTGTTTGATAACAAATAGCACATTTCAAGGGATAATTGACCATAGAATTCTGAGAAGACATGTGATAAAGTTTCCTTATAAATTATGTTTTTATTTAGAACAAAGAAGAAAACAGAATATTAAACTAAAAAAGATTGATAATTTTTAAGATAGTTCAAAGAAATTGACTTAGCTACAGTATTTACTATTTAAAAATGTCCCAAATCCTTGTTATTTAAATGTAAAGTGAAGTGAAAGTCGTTCAGTGGTGTCTGATTCTTTGTGACCCCATGGACTATAGCCCACCAGGGTCCTCTGTCCATGGAATTCTCCAGGCAAGAACATTGGAGTGGGAGCCAGTCCCTTCTCCACGGATCTTCCCAACCCAGGGCTGGAACCCAGGTCTTCCATATTGCAGGTGGATTCTTTATCATCTGAGCCACCAGGGAAGTCCATGGAACACTAAACAAAATGAAACACTAAACATCATGACAGACATGGCATGGTGTGTTCAGTGGCTAAATACTTTAATCATTAACAAATGGAACTATCCCTTTCTCTAGGATAAGTAAAACTACAATAAGATGGTTTCCCTAAAAATAAATTGTAAAATCTTGATTACAGGAACCTGGAATGTAGCTCAAATATGAAATATGAAATAAGCAGTTCCTTAAGGAATAGGTTAGTGTCCATAAGAGTTGTTGAAGATGCCACGTATATAGCTGTTGTAAATAAAAATCAACTATAGAGATATATATATCAAATTTTGAATATTATGTGACTGTATTCCAACTCACATTTAGGAAGGCCTTGGCCTCAAAAATTAATTTTAAGATTATATTTGTATATTATATATACAATTGTATATTATACATACAATACAATATGTTGTATTGTACAGAAAAGGTTTAACTTTCTCTGAACATTGTCATCCTAGAAAATAATGAAGGTTAAAAGCCTCTCCACCTTTAGTGCCCCAGAAAATGGGTTACTGCAATAACCAGCATTCCTATGTAACTCTGACAAGATTCATGGATGATCCCTTGTTTACCTATGATTATACAGTTCACCTAAAACAGACTGCCTGATATATTTCTTCAGCAAGGAAGGGTTTATTTGGAATCAACAGAGAATTGCAATTCATGATCCACAACTATGAAGTACTACATGCAACTCCCACACTTCAAGGAAAGGAGAACAGTTTTACAGAGGGATAGAGGAAGGAGGGAGACCTATAGTAAACAGAGCCCATAAATTTTCAATTGGATAAATCCTTACCAGGAAAGAAGCCCCTTCTTCCAGTTAAGCTTCACTACTGTCTCAGGGTATGAAAGATGCCCCTTCTAGTCTCTACCTCTATTGGATTGAGGTATCTATGATATGGGCTATATACCCAACTGAATTCAGAGTTCCAGAAAATAGCAAGGGAAGATAAGAAAGACTTCTTCAAAGAACAGTGCAAAGAAGTAGAGGATAACAATAGAATGGGAAAGACTAGAGATCTCTGTAAGAAAATTGGAGATATCGAGGGACTATTTCATGCCAGTATGGGCAACATAAAAGACAGAAAGGGTATGGACCTAAGAAGAGACTAAAAAGATGTGGTAAGAATACACAGAAGAACTATACAAAAAAAATCTTAATGACCAGGATAACCTTGATGGTGACGTCACTCACCTAGAGCAAGACATCCTGGAGTGTGAAGTCAAGTGGACATTCAGAAGCACTACTACAAACAAAGCCCGTGGATGTAATTCCAGCTGAGCTATTTCAAATCCTAAAAGATGATGTTGTGAAAGTGCTGTGTTCAATATGTCAGCAAATTTGGAAAATTCAGCAGTGGTCAGAGGACTGGAAAAGGTCAGTTTTCATTCCAATCCCAAAGAAGGGTAGTGCCAAAGAATGTTCAAACACCAGGTAGTTGTGCTAAATTTGCATGCTAGGAAGGTTATGGTCAAAATCCTTCAGGCTTGGATGCAGCACTATGTGTACCGAGAACTACCAGATGTTAAACTGGATTTAGAAAAGGCAGAGGAACCAGAGATCAAATTGCCAAAATTTGTTGGATCATAGAGAAAGCAAGGGAATTCAAGAAAAAATATCTACTTCTGTTGCACTGACTATCCTGAATCCTTTGTGTGACAACAAACTGGAAAATTCTAAAGGAGATGGGAATACCAGACTACCCTTCCTGTCTCCTGAGATACCTGTTTGCAGGTCCAGAAGCAACTGTTAGAACCAGACATGGAACAATGGACTGGTTCCAAACTGGGAAAAGAGAACAAGCTGGGATATTATCATCTGCTTATTTAACTTACAAGCAGAGTATATCATGTGAAATGCCAGGCTGGATGAATCACAAGCTGGAATCAAGATTGTCGGGAGAAATATCAATAACCTCAGATATACAGATGATACCACCCTTATGGCAGAAAGCAAAGAGGAATTAAAGAGCCTCTTGATGAGGGTGAAAGAGGAGAATGAAAAAGTTGGCTTAAAACTCAGGATTCCAAAATCTAAGATCATGACATCCAGTCCCTCACTTCATGACAAATAAAAGGGGAAAAAAGTAGAAGCAGTCAGGTTTTATTTTCTTGGATTCCAACATCACTGTGGACAGTAACTGAAACCATGAAATTAAAAGATACTTGCTCCTTGGGAGGAAAGCTGTGACCAACCTAGACAGCATATTAAGATGCAGAGACATCAGTTTGTCAACAAAGTTTCATATAGTCAAAGCTGTGGTTCTTCCAGTAGTCATGTATGGATATGAGAGTTGGATGTTACAGAAGGCTGAGTACTGAAGAATTGATGCTTTCAAAGTGAGGTGCTATAGAAGACTCTTGAGTGTCCTGGACAGCAAGGAGATCAAACCAGTCAATCCTAAAGGAAATCAAACTGAATATTCATTGGAAGGACTGATGCTGAAGCTGAAACTCCAATGTTTTGCCCACATGAAGGGCAGAGTGGACTGATTGGAAAAGACCCTGATTCTGGGAAAGATTCAAGGCAAAAGGAGAAGAGGTCTGCAGAGGATGAGATGGTTAGATAGCATCATTAACTCAATGGGAATAAATTTAAGCAAACTCCGGGATAATAGTGAAGGACAGGGAGGCCTGGCATGCTCTAGGCAAAGGGGTCGCAGAGTCAGACACAACTTAGCTACTGAACGGGGAACAACGATCTGTTAGTTTTTTACAATGCCAAACACAGACTTTTCCTGTCCCCATCTTTTTCTCATAACTGATTAGCTAAACTGCTTGTTATTGTTGATCATTTGACTTTGGCATATTCTTAGCCTAAGCTAGCATGTAGGTCTTCCCTGGTGATTCAGCCAGTAAAGAATCTGCCTGCAATACCGGAGACCGGGGTTTGATGCCTGAATCAGGAAGATCCCCTGCAGAAGGGAATGGTTACCCACTCGAGTATTATTGCCTGGAGAATTCCATGGACAGAGGAGCCTGGTGGGCTGCAGTCCACTGGGTCACAGAGTCAGACACGACTAAGTGACTAACACTTTGGTCACTTCAGTCCTTCCTTAAGGAGCCTTCCTGAAAAAAGGGGAGCCTCAGGCTAAAACATCTCAGATCTATTATCTGGTCACACAACTCTTTCATCCCACTTCTTCACACTTATCTTGTATACTTCTCTAATCTTATATTCTTACTTCTACTCTCTAATCTTATACTCTTCTGTCTATAAAAGAAAAACCTTGTGAGAATGACCTCAGCAAAATGGCCAAATAAGACATTCCTGACATGAATTCCTCCTTCAACAACCCTAATTTGGCATCGATCCAAGTGATTTCATGGAATCTGTGGCTTCCAGATACACACACGTATAAGGCAGACAAATTTCTTTGCTGTTGTTGTTCAGTCACTAAGTACTGTTCGACTCTTTGTGACACCATGGGCTGCTCTGTCCTTCACTTTGTCCCGTACTTTGCTCAAATTCATGTCCACTGAATCAGTGATGCCATCTAACCATCTTATCTTTATTATCTGCTGCCCCTGTTCTTTTTCCCTTCAATCTTTTCCAGCATCAGGGTCTTTTCCAGTGAGTTGGCTCTTCACATCGGGTAGCCAAAGTATTGGAGCTTCAGCTTCAGCATCAGTTTTTCCAATCAATATTTTGGGTCGATGTCCTTTAAGATTGACTAGTTTGATCTCCCAATTCAAAAGTGTCAACTCATCAGCACTCAGTTCTTTATAGTTCAATTCTCACACCCATGCATGACCACTGGAAAAAACATAGCTTTTGACTGTAGTATATATAGAGAGACAAATTTCTACTAGGTATTTTTTTAATGGGTACAATTTAAAATGTAAAACACTAGCAATGATATAAAAAAATGAAAGATATTTAAAATGGAATTGTTTGAACATCAGAGAAGCACATATGAAAAATGTTATGAATGCATAACATATCTAGTATAGAGGTAGGTGTATCATGGCCCACAGGCAAAATCTGTCTTACTGCATGCTTTTGCCAAATAAGTTATTTTGCTTCACAGCTGTTTTTATTCACCTACAGCTACTTTATGTGTTATAAGAGCAGATTTGAGAAGTTACAACAGAGATAGTATATCCCAGACAGCTTGAAATATTTGTTGTCTGAACCTTTATAGAAAACAATTGCTGACCTCTGGTCTACTATAATAGAAATTAGCAAATATTTCTACCAGATTTTGAGGAAAAATGAATCAACCAAGAATTAAAGAGAAACATTATATGTAGTTGGAAAAAAATTCTATGCCCAAGCTATAATTAGGCCACAAGAGTTCTATGGGTGAATTCTAATAAACCAACAAGTAACAGCTAATTAATTATATTGTACACAGTATTATATTTCAAAGAATGCGATGCAAAAAAATAATAATATACAACACTAGTATAACCTAAAACTATATTTGTGCAAGAATATCACAGAAGTTTAAAGTCTCAGTTAAAAAAAGAACAGATCCTAAAATCTTACATCAAATATTAGAAAATGAAATCCAGTAGAATATTAAAATCATAACCAATTGTAAATGTGGTTAATTCTGGCAAACAAGATCAGTTCAGCAACTGAAAGATTAATTATATGTGTTGTTTTTTAGGAACATTTTCTATGTTTTCATACCTGAAGTTTATTTCATTATTTTAGAAAGAAAATTGGCTTTATTCAACCCAACCAAACTGATTGAATAAGTCTAATGTAATCTACGTATTGAAGTCAAAGTGGGGAGACACAAAGCCAAGATAACTTTCTTCCATGGATATTTTCCCAGAAATACCTGGGTTGGAGACTTCAGCTAAGAAACACTAATATACGCAAAATAGATAACTAGTAAGGAGGTGGGCTTCCCAGCTGGCTCTGTTGTAAAATATCCACCTGCCGGTGCAGGAGATGCAGGAGACACGGTTTTGATACCCAGGTCGGGAAGGTCTCCTGGCAGAGGAGCCTGGTGGGTTCCCGTCCATGGGCTCACAAAGAGTCGGACATGACTGAGTGAGCACACACAGTATGAACTTGTGGTATAGACCAGGAAACTGCTCAATACTCCATAATGGTCTATGCATGAAAAGAATATAAAAAAGTGTGGAACAATATATGCATTTAGCTGATTCATTTTACTGTACATCTGAAACTAATTCAGTGTAGTAAATCAGCTATATTCCATTTTTTTAAGTTAAAAAATAAAACAAATAGAGACAGCACTTTACCAGGGGCTTCAAAATCTTGTTCACTGACTAGGAACTATTTGTTGTTGTTCAGTGGCTATTTCTTTGTGACCCCATGGACTGCAGTATGCCAGGCTTCCCTGTCAGTCACCATCTCTCGGAGCTTGCTCAAACTCATGTTCACTGAGGCGACGATGCCATCCAACCACCTCTGTTCTGTCACCCCCTTCTCCTTCTGCCCTCAATCTTCCCCAGCTCAGGGTCTTTTCCAGTGAATTGACTCTTTACATCAGGTGTCCAAAGAACTGGAGCTTCAGCTTCAGCATCAGACCTTCCAATAAATTTTCAGGGTTAATTTCCTTTAGGATGTACTGGTTTGATCTCTTTGCTGTCCAGGGGATTCTCGAGAGTCTTCTCCAAAACCACAGTTGGATAGTATCAATCCTTTGGTGCTCACCTTTATGGCCCAACTCTCACATCCATACTTGTGTACTGGAAAACCTATAACTTTGAGTGTACAGACCTTTGTTGCCAAAGTGATGTCTCTGCTTTTCAATTCGCTGTCTAGATTTGTCTAGGTTTGTGGGCTTCTTTGGTGGCTCAGACGGTAAAGAATCTGCCTGCAGTTCAGGAGACCCAAGTTCATTGCCTTGGTGGGGAAGATCCCCTGGAGAATGGAATGGCTACCTGCTCCAGCATTCTTGCCTGGAGAATTCCATGGGCAGAGGAGCCTGACCAGTTATAGTCCAAAGAGTCGCACAGAGTTGGGTATGGCTGAATTACTAATACACACACTAGGAACTACTGGGTAAAGAAATTTTATTCATTCACTTTAACAGAGTAGGAAGTTTATTGGAATATAGATATATTACCTACATAGATATATGATATAAATATGATGATATGAAAATGAAAGTGTTAGTCACTCAATCGTGTTCGACTCTCTGCGATCCAGTAGAGTGTAAATCGCCAGGCTCCTTTGTCCATGGAATTCTCCAGTCAAGAATTTTGGAGTGGGTAGCCATTCCCTTCTCCAGAGGACCTTGCCAACCCAGGGATCAAACCCAGTCTCCTGCATTGCAAACAGATTCTTTACTGTCTGAGCCATGAGGGAAGTCCATGTTGATATAATTTTATATTATAAAACTTAAATAGAGGAAGAGAGAAAAGATTAAGCATTATCTAGTTAAAATTTCCAGAGAAGGCAATGGCACCCCACTCCAGTACTCTTGCCTGGAAAACTCCATGGACAGAGGAGCATGGTGGGCTGCCGTCTATGGTGTCGCACAGAGTTGGACACGACTGAAGTGACTCAGCAGCAGCAGCAGCAGTTAAAATTTCTTTAAGCACAATCTCAGCACACATAGAGAAGTCAGGATATACTCATAAAATATCATTAAGTACTAAATATCCTGCATGGTAATTTTTCCAGATCTTATCCCCAATTCATTTCCCCCACTCTCTTACTACACCCTAATTTTCTAAACAAAGTTTGTTAAACTGCAAATGTCAGCCCTATTTCTCATATATGCTGTCCCATGATTTATATAAAGTAAGTTCTCCCCATACCTTCTAAGCAGTGAAGGATTCTCACAACAAAACTGAAATTAAATACTGTGCCCTGTGTATGTGTATGTATGTGTATGTGTGTGGGTGTGTACATGAAGTCACATATTTTTCTTTTACTTTTATCTCAGACTTGAGTTGTTAAACATCTGCTATATATGAGCTTCAGGTTTGGTGTCTCCCTTTTATGAATGATAAGTATTGCATAATTTAAAAATCCATATTTATCGCTTTATATAAGTAATAAATATCTTCTTATATAAGGTATGATTTATATTGCTCTAGTGTTCCATGGTGGGATACTCAAAGAAATATTAATTAGAGAACTTTTGCTCTATATATTGTGTTACTCCTTATATTTTTCCAATGATAATAAAATGAGGGGATATATAAAACTATATTCTTAGAAAATATAAAGCTGCATAACATTATATGCTACTACTATTACTGCTTGCTGTTTAGACATTGACCTCCAAATGCAGCTGTAAGTATGAGAGTAGTAAAAAAAAATGGATTTATAACATCAAACTGGTTAATTCATTTTGCTTATTTTAAAAGATATCCTAATCTTCCAAATTACTGTAATTTTGTTTGCCATTTAATTTATTGGTTTATTTCGCAAATGTGTAGACAAATAAAGAGTTTGACATATTCTTGGAATGAACATAAATAGATATTACATATATTTATTTAAAATCTATATGTGAGACCTTTCTATGTTTAGTTATTGCTTTAAGATCCACTCTAATGAGTAAATAAATTTACCTGTTTTTCAATTTTTCCTTCTAAATATACCAACAGTGAATAGACCAGCTTATTACTAGTAGTATTATTATAATGTGAAATCAGAAAAGTAAAGGGATAGTATGATATGAAGATCCAAACCCACTACAAATGTTTTAAATGCAGTAATTAAACAAATGACAGGCATCAATTTAATTATAGGTGACAAAAGCACAGGATCCTACATTGTAATAATTTTCAACACTGTTGGTTTATGACAGTTTTGTGTATCTATTATAGCAAACAAGAATTTCCAAGTGTGTATTTCTAGAGCAACAGCTTATGCACTTCTCCAGGAAGTGAGCTGAGCAGATTGTAATGAGCTGTAAAACAGAATCCTTGCTGTAACTAATTTGTACTTAAGAATCGTTTCAGAAAAAAAAAAAAAAAATTCTTCATTTATATAATTGCATTTAAAATTCAAGGATAATTGAATTTCATAAAACTCTCAACACTGATAAGTTACCAAAATACTTTTTGTAACCCCATGTTAACCACATGATTCACGTTCAGCAGGTAACAGAAAAAAAACATACTATGTCCAGATAGTTTCTTGTGTTTCCATATTTCATCGAAAGGTCTATGATGGCAAAAATCATTATTATTAGGCCATCAATTACAGTGCATAGGCTGGCATTATGAATAAATTAAAAAGTTATGCCTAACAAAAGAAAATACTGATAGCATGAGATTTCTGGAAATAAACAGCAAGGACCCAAAAATGATGTAATTTGACCTAAAATCACTTTTTTTTTGGTAATGACCTTATTAAATATTACTACTATGATCGTGCTGGCTTTGTAAAACAAAGTTTCTATTAATTTTTTTTGTCCTTGTAAATTTTTTATTATCATGTTGCTCTTTCTTAAATGCATGTGTAGTAAATTCAACGGGGCCTGAAGTTTCCTTTGTGGAAATAGTTTCAATTAAAAATTTAATTTCTTCAATAAATATGGGGCTATATCTGTTTTCTATTTTATTAGTTTTTTTTCCACTGACTTCAATATTATCTAAAATTTCAAATGTATCATCATAATGCTCTACATGAAATATTGCTACAGGATCTTATTTCATAAAGTCATTCAGGAAATACTCATCAGGGGTTTGAATGGGGATAATAATTCTCTGTTTAATCTTTTTTAATATAAATTTATTTATTTTAATTGGAGGCTAATTACTTTAAAATATTGTAGTGGTTTTGCCATACATTGACATGGATCCACCACAGGTGTACATGTGTTCCCCATCCTGAACCCCCCTCCCACCTCCCTCCTCATCCCATCCCTCTGGGTCATCCCAGTGCACCAGCCCCGAGCACCCTGTCTCATGCATCGAACCTGGACTGGTGATCCGTTTCATATATGGTAATATACGTGTTTCAATGCCATTCTCCCAAACCATCACACCCTTACCCTCTCCCACAGAGTCCAAAAGACTGTTCTTTACATCTGTGTCTCTTTTGCAGCCTCACATGTGGGGTTATCATTATCACCTTTCCATATATATGTGCTAGTAAACTGTATTGATGTTTTTCTTTCTGGCTTACTTCACTCTGTATAATGGGCTCCAGTTTCATCCACCTCATTAGAACCGATTCAAACATATTCTATTTTTAATGGCTGAGTAGTATTCCATTGTGTACATGTACCACAGCTTTCTTATCCATTCGTCTGCTGATGGACATCTAGGTTGCTTCCATGTCCTGGCTATTATAATCTGTTTAGTCTTGATTTCTCACTTAAATCCAGTCTGGTGAGAGAACACATTTTGTTAGTTCAGCCTGTCTTTTGGTATTTATTTGTTAAGGCTTATTCTATGGGCTAGAGAATGGTCGCTTTGTGAATTGTTCCATACACACTTCAGTGAATATGTATCAAGCTCTTCCGATGTAATGTTTAACATGCATCCTTTAGACGGATCATGTGAATCATGTTTACCAAATGTACATGGTTTTGGTTGTCAGTTTACATATACAACAACTTACTAAATGTGATTTATTAACATCTCACAGTAGTTTGTGTGAGTTTGTTTTTCTTTTAGATCTCTTAATTTTTCTTACATAATTAGATATGTTATAAGCACATTCTCAGGTGACTCAATATTAAAGAATCTGCTTGTCAATTCAGGAGATGCAGAAGACTCCAGTTTGATCTCTGGGTCAAGAAGATTCCCTGGAGAAGGGAATGGCAACCCAGTCCAGTATTCTTGCCTGGATAATTCCATGGACAGAGGAGCCTGGCAGACTACAGTCCATGGTGTCAGAAAGAGTCGGACATGACTGAGCAACTAGACAACAATAAATATATATTTTTAGATATTTAAACTGTGTTCCATAGAGTTAAAAAAAATTCATTCCGAAAACACAGCCCATATGATTAACAGAAACTTGTGAGAGAAATTCTTGAGCTTGCCTTACAGAACAATAGAGAAGGAAACAGCTTGTTAAAAACCCCTCAGTTTGTAACACAGCAAAACTGATTGAAACCTAATAGAACTATGTTCTGAGCATATGTCCCATGAAGAAGCACCCACGCAGGGTAGCAATTACCTCACCTTTCTTCTGCCTCCATTCACCTTCCCCTGCTCCTCTTACCATCCTGTACTTTTCACCCATAAATATCCCAAGCACCTCACCTTCAGGATCTACAGATCTATTTTCTGGTTTCCTTTCTTGACTGCTTTATGAATGAACATTTTCACTGCTGTAAACCTCAGTACCTCAGTGTTTGGCTTTCTGCATGTCAGACAAGCAAACCTGTTCAGTAGACATATTACTTTACTAGAGATGAATCAGCTTGCTTTTGGTTAGTTTCATTTTATGGGGTTTTTTTTTTTCCTCATCTTTCTTTTCAGCTACCTATCCTTATATTTGTGCTTTAATATGAAATTCTGAGTACCTTTCTATTTACAACATCTCATTTAAAATCATCTTGGAACATCCTGGGCAGTCTGGTGGTAAGACTGCATTTTCACTACAGGGACTGAAGGTTTGATACTTGTTCTAGGAACTAAGATTGAAGGTGCCACTGGACATGGCCCCCCAAAATTAAGAAAGTATCTTTTTTTAATCCTCATTTCTGTCCCTCAGTGTTTATAAGATGATGATTTGTTTTTGTAGTTGATCTGTATTTTATCTATTGTTTTCATTGCTTTAAATCCATCCATATGGGAAACTGGAATTCTCTTCCTAACTCTAATATACATCTAATGTTCCAATAAAATATCCACTCTCTCTTGTTACCAGTGACCTCCAATTTTTCACGCCAAAGGATATTCGTTTAATTCTCATGAAGTTTGACAGTTTAACACTATTTGTAATGATCATTATCTTTACTTCATGAAACATTTCTTCTTTTGGCTTTCAGAACATCTTGATCTCATAGTTTTATTTCTATAATTGGGTCATTATTCAGTTAATTTTATTCATTTCATTTTTTCATAATTCTGCAAATCTCCTTCAGATCAATCAAAGCAATCTATGCTTATGATGATTATGTTTACTAAGGTTGCCTTTATGCTAAGTCACTTCAGTAGTGTCCGACTCTCTGTGACCCTATGGACTGTAGCCTGCCAGGATCCTCTGTCCATGGGATTCTCCAGGCAAGAATACTGGAGAGGGTTGCCATGCCCTCTTCGAGGGGATCCTCCCAACCCAGAGATCAAACCCGTGGCTCCTGCACTGCAGGCAAATTCTTTACTGCTGAGCCACCAGGGAAGCCCTTACAAAATGGAAGCCCATACAAAATATGCTTAATGTTAGCATTAACATTATGTTAATGTTATCTAATCTAATCTATCTAATGTTAGACTCTAATCTATCTAATTATGGATAATAATAAGGGCCTGGCTGTTTGTATACCACTGACTATCAGTGTCAACTGAATAATAAATATTGTATTACATGCCATGTTGACAATATCCAAGTGAAAGTATTCTACCTCTGATTATCTAATTTGATAAGGCCATCAAATCATTAAATGTCAAGTCATTATATGTCAAGTCAGATGCCAAATTCTGTGTTAAATT